>NC_061514.1:136428638-136474022 GCF_022539505.1 Lolium rigidum
AAAAAAGAAGACAAAACAGAGAAGAAGAACAAGCAACTGTGTTAATTATTCTACTAATGAATTATTTATCCTTGATTCCTGCTGCTATATAACTATTTTCAACTGATAATTTCAAAAAAAAAGCAAGTAAAGGATTAGTCATCATTACATAATCTGAAACACCATTCTGCGGTTACTACTTTTTATTCCAAAGTACCTGAAGCAACAGAGAATAATTTAGTTATGATGATTCCTTTTATTGGTGGTTCAAATAATGTTATAAACTAAAGAACATGTGCATTGACCTGCTCAAGTAAGATCATAAATTAAAGAGCTAAGGATCTAACTATTGTAGCTTGTAGGTACAGATGATATGAGAGAGTTATATGCAAAATTACAAGAAGGGTTAAACAGAAGACAAGGAACATAAATTCGGTCACACCAAATGCATGTCATCTCACTTTTAGCTTCAAACCAATATTAGCAAACTATATTAAACAGACAACAAGAAAGATTCATTTGCTTGCTTGCCATCTGCATCCACTGGAAGTACAATCAAGATTTTGAGATAGTAGATGTGGCAGTGTGATTATGCTTCTTACCCTGAGGTTGTACTTGTCGAAGGTGAAGCCCGCGGCACCAGCGCCGACAAGACACAAGAGTACCAGCCTCGTCACCATCCACCTGAACACCAATGTGTTCTTCCCTGCACTCCACCACCAAAACTATCAACAATAACCTATTAGATAATATAGAATAACACAGGATGCTCACCTGGTCTTGAAACGAGTATACCACTCCCGCTGCTCATCCTCCCTTGCTGCTAATTGCACCAATTTACCTACATAAACGACCCAACAAAAAAATGATTGACACCCATTCAACGCACCAACGAACCAAGAGGAGGTTTTTGGGAGGTCAGTGCCTACATGAAGGTTTGGAGCATCCCGACTGCCAGGTGCTTAGTAGAGGAGGCGGCGAACTGTTGCGGCCTTCACCATCCATCTGCTGCAGCAACAATTGTTGGCCTCAGTCCTGCTGCATAGCAGCCTACCACGCTAGGGTATGCGCTTGCCGGGACCTGGTCCCTATTCCCGCTGCCACCGAAGAAGACATCGGCAGCGCGTTCCACGAGCACCTTCTCCCTTGTCTTCCCATCTACCTGCTCCACCAAGCACAGAAATCGATCGATCTAAATTGGCAGCAAATGAACTGGAAGAGAAGACAACAATATGTAGCGTGGGAAGTAGGGAGAGAGAAAGGGGAGCACATACCGATCCTCCCATGGATGCAACTCCTCCTCCTGGCCAGTGCCGTCCCAGCCTCTCCACCCAGCTATCGTCCGTTAGCCGTTCACCCGCCGCGCCGCCGCCATCATACGAGACACGCTCCTGCAGCACTTGCTACGGGCGCGAGTCAGTGGCCATCCCTCGCCGGCGCCCAGCCATAGCCATGCCTAGCGCCATGGGCAGAGGTGGCGCTGAAGACGCACACGGACATGGGGCGCCACGGAGGAGGCCAGCAAATCGCATCTTGAGGCAGGGCACCGCGCCGCCGCCAGGGACTCCACCGGTGCGGCGCCGCCCTCCTCCGATACCCTTTCCTGCAGCGCCTCTTTCCGGCCGGTGCTGCTCGGCCGCGTCCTCCGCTCCCTCATCCTGCTCATCCTCGCGCTCTCCCCCGACGGCCCGCACCAACTCCTCAGCCTCCCCACACCCAAACTCGACGCCGCAACTTGGGGCCACGCAGAAGATCGCCGTCACCAGCTCGGCGCGCGTCACCTGCGGCCGGCGTCGCTCAACGCGTGCTCCCCGCCGCCACACTGGCAGGGGAATCAAAGCCGCGGATGTGTCATCGCCGATGCCGGTCGATGCGTCGTCGCTGCTTCTGGTCTCCCCCGCGCCAAATCCCGCCATCCCCGAGCCGCGCGGCCGCCGGCAGGATGCAGCACGACTCGATCTGGTTTTCACCGCGGGGACCTGAAGCAACAAAGAATAATTTAGTTATGATGATTCCTTTTATTGGTGGTTCAAATAATGTTATAAACTAAAGAACATGTGCATTGACCTGCTCAAGTAAGATCATAAATTAAAGAGCTAAGGATCTAACTATTGTAGCTTGTAGGTACAGATGATATGAGAGAGTTATATGCAAAATTACAAGAAGGGTTAAACAGAAGACAAGGAACATAAATTCGGTCACACCAAATGCATGTCATCTCACTTTTAGCTTCAAACCAATATTAGCAAACTATATTAAACAGACAACAAGAAAGATTCATTTGCTTGCTTGCCAGCTTGTTCAGAATTAGGTATATATATTATCATTGTCCTACAAAATTACAACATCAAAGCAAGAAATTATGTTTTGAGGAGGTTTGAAGATGCTACCAATATGATATCTCTCTCACATGGGGAGACAGTGAAGTACCTTCAGCAGCACTATATGCTTCATCTTGTCCATGATGTAGTATCAAAACAAGTGTTCTCTAGCATCCTTCGGAAATTAACCCACTGCAAAACTGCATCAACAAGTTGCTTGCCATTTTAGGAGCCAACTGTTTCATCCTAAATAACCTGGCAAACAATAGCTTACATTAATTAGCTTAGATGACCAATATTTTAATCAAGCAAGAACGGACACACATAGCAACAGAGTGAGAAAGATCAAAAGAAGCTCACCTTGGCATCAGACAAGCTTGTCGTAGATCGAATGCCAGAGTTCCGGTCCCCCTCCGGCGGCGCCCGTCGCCTCGGGTCGCCGCCTCCGCGGATCCGCCCGCGTCGGCCCTTATCCGGCCACGCTCGTCGCCTCCGGTCACCTGAAGTGGCCGCCCCGTGCCGGTCCCCCTCCGGCGGCGCCCGTCGCCTCGGGTCGCCGCCTCCGCGGATCCGCCCGCGTCGGCCCTTATCCGGCGGCGCTCGTCGCCTCCGGTCGCCGCCGCCATGGAACAGCCCCGCGCCAGCCCATCTCCGATCGCGCCCGCCTCACCTCCAGCCGACATGGAGCCGGGGGGCGGAGGGCGTGGAGGAGAGACAGCAGCAGGGAGTGGAGGACGGCCGGGCTAGGGAGGTGTCCGCCGCCACAATGACGTGCTGTGGGAGAGGGAAGAGGGTCGGGGGTTGATTTGCTGGCTGGCTTTCTCGATCTAGGTTTTCACTGCGATGTGCGCGATCCGAACGCAAAGACGACGTGAAATGAGCAACTTCGCTGCCTCTGTTCGTTGGCCCCGCAAACGCCTGGTCTCATTCGTCAGTGACCCATTCGGAGAAGCAGCGAGTGAGAAAAAGGTGACCACATCGGACGGTTGCAGTCAAAAGCGGGGAGGGAGTGGGTAAAACGAGTGGTCACGATGGATTTGCCCCTCTCAGGTGGCTTGCATGGCTGGGTAGTATTAGAACATTTATAGGAGAAATGTTGGATGTATAAGACCGAACCGAGCTATCAGGTTGCATCTCCTAGACTAAATTTTGGTGTATGGTATTTTGAGAAGCAGCATGCTAAAATACATCTAGGTTTCCATTTTATTTTTATTTTTCAAATTATACATAGGTAGGAGAGTACTTTGGATTAATTATCCTCTTCTACAATGCAAGACATGCATCTTGTTATCTGAATATCATATTGTTTAACCATTGATGTTACGTGCAAATGCAATATTTCCTATGTGAACTGTCAACAAACTGGGTCGGCCCTTGCAGTATATGTGCATTAGATCATCAAATTCTGATGTGAACTATTCTTCTGTTGGCACGTGGCATTGTGAGCTCACTCTCTCGATCACGTGTGGGTCTATTGGGTTGCGAGCAAAATTACTTTTCCAACAGTGTACGTTTTGGGGAAAAGAGAAATATGGGTGATCATCTAGCCGCTGCACTGGTGGTGACGAGCCGGCGGTGTCTCAAGAACTTCCAGCAAAGACAGTCCTGAGGCGTCCGAACAATCTACGGTACTCCTCGACCCTGGAGCCCCTGGATGTACAAAGAGTTAGTTCAAGTTTGGGATGATATACCGTGTCGTTTTGAAAATTAGTAGATTCAGTTAGTTCAGGTATGTGATGATCTGTGAGCAGTGGAATTGTTATGCACCTTCAACGTTAAATCGAAATGCTAATCCAACCACCGTAATGTAATTAAAACAAATAGTACGATAGTCTAAAAGTTGCTTTGGTTTCCTACCATACCAACAGTATAACGTTTCATTTATCATCTGTTACTGAATGGGATGTCACCATTTTCTTGGGTTACGCATTGGCTCAGGGCCTTCATACTGTGCATTGTGCCCACGAAGGATTTGGGATTGGAAAAATCAATTACTGGATTTTCCAAAGGCAGTTCTGAAACGTTACATGGAGAGTGATGCTCGGGTAAGCTACTGTTGCAAAGGTGAATTTTTGATAGCATTAGCATGGATGTTTATATATGAAAATCTGAGATGGACTATGAAAAGTGCAAAGTTCTTTAAAAGAGCAAGTGTCACCAGATCAAAGTTTCGAAGTCACATTTGCTTGTAATACCTGCCGTAGCTAAAGAGAATATTACTGTTGCAGATGAAGTAGAGCATGATCCAGCCATAAACATCGGTAAAGTAGACATAGGTTCCTCATTTTTAGTGGCAGGTTTAATTGCTGAAAACCTTCATTTATGTAACTGCAAAATGATTCTGATTGTTTACACAGGTGTGATTCATTTTCCCATCCATCTTCTATGGCAAGAATAAAACCAATGTACAGAGATAACATTTTATAGTTTCCTTGAATATCCTTCTTATGCTGTTTCATTCCCATGTCATGTAGAGTAGATAGTTTCATATTTATTCTGCAAGGAACACAATGAGTTCAACAAGAGGAGGAAAGTAACAGTCTACATCTCAAATGGTTCCAGTAAAGTTGTAGGTAAGCCTAGCGGCCTATTTGACCTTCTTCATTTATAAGGCTAGAACGTTGTTTGATCTACTGTCTTTGGCCATGTATGGGTCATGAATATTAGATTATCCCACTTAAGATTTTGATGTTTTCTTTTCTCTTGATGGAAGATTCTGATTTACATATGCTTTACCCTTTACTTTATAAGGCTAGAACGTTGTTACAAATGCCACTTTAGTTCTCTTCCATTAGTTCAGACACAAAACTTTACTTCTTTGTGCCATTAGTTCAGTATTAGAAAACCAGCTACGGTTACTTCTATGTGCCATTAGTTCAGACAAACAATAAGTTTTCCTTTCTTTTGTCGTCTCTTGTGTCATCATTTAGACCTACGGACCAGGCACAGTTAAGTTTGTCAATATATAACTTAAGTATAATTGTGCATGTTTGTAGTCATGTGTTGTGAATACATCAGATAAGAGTTTTTCCAAACATAGTGACTTTTTTTTTCATGTGTGGGGAATATCATAATCGAGCAACTCAACATGAATAGGATTGTTATTTCAAATTTTGGTCACCCTTTTAAGAAGCTATCCATGGTACTTTCCTATTTTCTTGATTTTTTTAAATGTCAGGTAGCCCTTTCACAAGGGCTTGACATGGCTGAGATGGACGTCTAACAAGACCAACGCATGTGACAATCCACACTGGTGAGGAACCCAGGGACGAGTGGGTGCACATGCATGGCCTACCCCTCCGATAGGTGGCGGCACGGCCGCACAATAGTAGGTGTTTGAAGTAAAACTTTTGTTGATTTCAGATTGAATTCCATATACATTGCTTGCTCTAGGAAGTAGTAGGTGTTTGAAGTATTGTTGCTGCCTTAAATTAAATCCATTGTAATTTCTGGGTTCATTCAACACATCTCATCCCCGTTTTTACAATTTTGCCTTAGTTTCCTTGCACTAAATATGTTTAATCATCTTCTGGGAGAGTGTGCATGCCAACAGGTTGGCATTAACAATGAGGATGTGTGTCTTTGTTAATATTTTTTTGTTCAGTTTCAGTTTTGGTAATCAGACATGGTAGGCAATGTGTAATACACAATGTGATTTATGTGAAATCTACTTAAGTTCTTGACACAATTGCATCTGTACCTGATGGGTATTTAGGCTGACTCTAAATTTTTTTTGTGAAACATTTTGCAAATTGTTGTCAAGATCTGGATCCTCGGTTTTTTCTACAAGTCTTTAAAGATGAGCCACTTCATTTGCTTGTTCAAAGAAAGTAATATAATTATTTTGCATGCCTCTCCTGGAAAATCTACGAGCTGAACTGCGGAAGCCAAGTAGGAGCTTGTCCATTTAGTATTGCAAATTTGACTAAAATCGTCCGATGTGATTTAAGGAGATACATTTCCATCGGCTATGTTTTAATTCTTAACATATACTCCCTCCGGTCGGATTTAATCGACGCGGTGGGAGACCTTTGCATGCGTGTTGTCAGGTGCTGACCGCGTCAACTTATTCAGTCCAGAGGTAGTATCCTCTCTTCCAACATGAATTGGTAGACTCATAATTTGTGGATACATCTTATTCGGAATATCTAGGTAAAATGGAAAGAACGAACATGTGTGTTGTTAGTCCTTAGAGGGTCGTTAGTAAGAGGGTTGTTGGTCTTCAGAGGGTTAGTATGGGTATTTAATTTTTTTAAGTCACCATGTTTGATCCAAAAAATGAAACCATCTTTCTTCATATTTTGTTTTCCCGTGGCAACGCACGAGCATTTTAACTATACTCATAAAGATAGTGTGTGCTGTGTACGGTTCATAGGTGGGAGTGTAGTATGTATTTGTGAGCGTGCTAAAAAGATTTGAATTTTGTTTAAGAAAGTTTAGTCATTGCTACTTTTATTTGTTTGGGCTTGTAAAGGCTAGTGCGATTGTCAAGATATCCTACGGAAATCTCAAATTGATCATCTTTTTGAGATATTTGTGTAATCCAAATTATTCGCAATTTCAGACTGCATGTGCTATTTGTTCTGGTGTTGATCATTCTTTGATTGCCTACAGAAACCAAACTTGTAGAACCGGGTAGCGAGAAAGGCACGTGCTATTTGTCTTGGTGTTGATCATTCTTCGATAGGCTCTAGCCACGGGAAGCGAGAAAGCTATAGCCACCCTTTAGCATGATAATGACTTAATTAGCCGCATCTTTCCGAAAGATTATAGCCGGGCTATAGCTAGCTATTTAAAACTATGACTAAATCATGATAGGGTCTTTGTTGTCAAGCTTGATCGACGTACCAGCGTGATCAATTATGCTTGGACTTGATGTAGACAGTGCCGGGGCTTGGGACCACTCCCCTAGGGGCCGAAATTAGAGAGGTTTTTGTCAAAATTGGGGAGGGGGTGGGCTAAATATTTGTGGGTCGGAGGGGCCAACGTCCCCCCCCCCCCCGGAACTACAGTAATAGCTCCGCCAATGGGTTTAGTGATTGTATATGTGTCTCTTCATCGTACGGAGTAGTTAGGTCGTCAGCGTCACCTCCACCCAATCAATAGTTATCTCACCGAAAGACCGCGAGACACTCATGCCTTCATCAAAGAGCCATTGACAAGAATGAATTCCTCCAACTTGAAACATTGACATTGTCAAACCCTCCTCAAACACTCTATTTGGAAGGCAGCTATCAGAAGGAACCCCGGAATTTCCATTTTCTCAACCCATGTATGGTCATGTAATTTTTCAAATATGACTATTATTTTTTAGTTCAGTCAGGATCCAATGTTGCGCCTCTCATGAAGTTGATGCGTCACTCAAATACACATTGATGAAGGTTCTTTGGGACTCCTTGAAGATCTTATTATCCGTAACTTGTGAAGCTTCGGGGCGTACTTGAATAACTGGAATCACTCAAATGTGCATACTCTAGATTGCAATCTGATTTTTGGCAGAATAGACAACAACAAAGCTAGATCACATCTAAGAGGTGTATCTAAGGTTATCAAACATCCCACCAGAGATGCAGTTCTCATTGTTTACATGCCTCGTGATGTAAATTTGTTCAAGCGCACTAGGTTTTGTTTTCCTTTAAGAGAGTGGAAAAGCTACTTGACATACAAAGGCCCAATTCCCCTCCCCCTCCCGGGCATTTTATGAAGACAAACCATGGTAAATGAGCCATTTGCACATCATATTTGGGAGAAAAAACGGCTCATTCTATCTCGGTTGAGAAATGGGCAAAAACGTTAGGTTGTCATATCGGTTGATCTCGTCCTGAAAGAGTGATTCCCCTGTTTTGTTGCAACGTTGCTACTTAGTTTGATACTTTGATTTATGACAATTACGCAATAAGGTGCATGATGCACGATTAGGTTTTTCATTCTTTTTCTTGTTTTGACCCATTGCTGGACAGGGTGTTTTCCTGGTATTTACTTAAAGCTTACTTTCATCTTTTCTTTGGAAAATCTCCGTCATTCTCTTTGTCATCTCGTGTATGATAACGCATGTGAGGCGTTTGTGGAGTTTCACTTGAAAAAGTTATATGATTACTTGAAATATAGATCATACTACATGGAGCCTAATTTTTAAAAGGAAACTTTATTCCGCACTTTATTATAAAAAAATATAAAACATTTACACATTTTCCGGGTTGATCTCGGCGTCAAAGAGTGACTCCATTGCTTTGTTGCAACGTTGCTACTTGCTACTTTGTCAAAATGTTGGTCCGCATGGTTTTTTTTTCCTCTTGCAGCTACCTACATGCTAACCCGTGACATGAAACTATGAAAGTGCCGCGTTTGAGCGTTTCATTTTATTCCATTGAGGCAACAGGTCGAATGCCCAATGTAAATTCACATCTCTGGATATATTGATGCATTCTTTCAAGAAAATAAAATGGCACCACCTACTGAAGAACATGCTGAAAATTTGTCTCAATAACAGTGCTCCGTTCTGTCGTTCAGCCCAACAAGACGGGCCACACCAAAAGGCCTCCCTATTCACTATTCAGGCACTAGCCACTACCAACCCCGCCGCTGCTCAGCACCTTCTTTGTCGCATGGCTACAGCAGCATTGCCGTGCCACTTTGCCAACTTGTCAAGGAGGGTTCTGCTTTGTCCGATCTCCGGCTAATGTGAACCCATGCTGAAACGCTGGCGCACGCTAAAACTGAAACATGCCCTCGATCGTCTCGTTTTGTCAATGGGAAAAAGAACTTGTCCTCGATCTCGAGACTAACACGGCCGGAAGCGCAGTGGAATAATTTCTAGAGTACTCCTTGAGCTGGGTGAAAAAACGTACGGATCTCCCATGCGTGGTTCCTGGAAAGCATCCTGGAAATCATGTCCACTGCAAAGGAAGAGATTCTCGCCTAGTATCACCTGAGTCTTCTGAGAAGTGAGATATACATGCACCTAGACATGCATGATGCAGCACAGTGATACAGACCATGCTGGAGCAGAGCATGTATACTGTGAAGAACCTACCCGGCTGCAGAGGAGTGCTAAAAATCAAGGGTTAAAATAGCGTGCTAAATAAAATAGCGTCGGCCTCCTTCAAACGCTATGGACGCTATATCGTGCTAATTTCGTGCTATATTTCAAATAGCGTTTAAAAAAATATTAAATATAGTCTAAAAATAAAGGATTTCGCTAAAAAGGTTGGCTATTTAGTCCAAAAAATGACTGAATCATACATACATAACCACATACAACAAATAGATCTCTAATTTTTCAGAAGGCTAACATCAGTATTCCATCAGTATTTCACAAGGCAACAACATAATATAATTCTTTATTAAGAATCATCACCATTAGCGATATTAGGTTCTAATCTAGAAAAGGGACCAACATATTGTAGTTCATCACCACGAAAAAGTGAAAGCAACTTAGATTGAAAAAATAGCGCGCTAAGGCTATGAAGTTTTAGCACGATATATCATGCTATTTCACAAATAGCGCTATAGCGAGCAAAATTACTAAAATTTAGCGTAGACCCTCTAAATATGCTATTGCGTGGTATTAGCGGAGAAATAGCGCGCTATTTTAAACCTTGCTAAAAATTGCTCTAAATATATAAAAACTGCTAGTTTAAAATTAGCATAATTAGAAAATGTTTTTTAATATGAATCTGACGATATCAATTACATACAATATAATTAAGATTTTGATGTTCAATTTATTTGGTTAAAGTTTGTCTTTAAATTCTGCACCTTATTCCTAGAAACGGAGGTAGTATTTCTTTTCTATGGAGGAGCTACAGTCTAGAGAGATACTACTAGTGCCCTCGCTAGTTTTCCCGAAGAGTAAAATATATGGTAATACCGAAATTTGGAGACCAAAATCGATACAGTCACCGATCTTAGAAACAGGAGAGTTGTACCGTAGGCTAGTGACCTTGATGATCGATGTGTCGTATTCAGCAACCGTATATGGCATATTTCTAAAATCGGTGGCCTTATTGATTCGGATCTCCAAGCTCCGGTACTACCGATGCATTGTACTCTTTCTAGAAGTAAGTGAAAATCTCTTCTACCCGGATGAAGAATCGCACCACTTCCAACAAGGAACATGCATGGATTGAAATGTTTACTAGCATGTCTGTAAGAGCATCTCCAGCTGAGGCTTCCCAGACCGAAATCCGACGCTATTTAGCGATGAATGGATGTAAAATATAGCTTGGGAGGTCTATTTTTCCAGTGGCGAGCTTAGGATTGATGAAATTTTGAACAAATATAGGCGAATTCAGACAAAACCAGACGAAATACGTTCAAACATAGGCGAAATTTAGAGATATTTGACATATATAGGCGAGTTCGTACATATATAGACCGAATTCGTAATATATTTGAATTTGAATTCGGCTAGAGGGAAACATAAACTAAAATTTAAAAACGGCGTCCTACATGCCGAAACCTTGACGTGGACCCCGACGAGGACGTGTCAGCACGACACGGAAGGCACCGCCGCCGCCGGCGGCATCCCCGGGACGGGGGAGTTGCTGCCCTCGATGTGCGCGAGCACACTCTTGAGCGTGCGGCCCGGCGCGCTCCACCAGCGGCGGCGGACGGCGGCGTTGTTACGCGCTGGAGGAGGGGGAGGACCGTCGTACGCTGCGAGTTCCCGTTCGTACCGGCGACGGAAGAACCCGTTCCAAATGATCGGGACGCCCCCCGCGCTCAGGCGCCATACTCCGGGCGCGCGGAAGTACGGCGGCGCCGGGTAGCCCGCCATGTGCAGAGTCCCGCCTCCCACTGGTGTAGGGAACGCCGGCCGAAGCCGTTGTTCGTCGCGCCTTCGCCGTGGCCCGCTATTGCTCGCTGGAGGAGGACTGGGAAGAGAAGACTGGGCTGGGAGAGAAGGGAGACGGCGGTGCTGAATGCGGCCAGCCGCGGTACTGCCGCGATAATTAGAGGGACCCCGCGTGAATTCGAGGCGACGGGGTTAGTTCGGATTGTGGTGAGCTATCATGATCTTCGCCTGCCGCCGGTCAGTCTTCGCCTGGATTCGAGCCGCCGGGGATGATCTGAACTCGCTGGATGGATGAAAGCCCAAATCCGGGCGAAAACGAGAATCCGGAGGCACGACTGGACCGTTTTCGTCCATCCGGCTGAAAAAATAGTCCTGTAGGTCTTCCAAGAGAGACGTCTGGAGATGCTCTAAGGCACACATTCAGAGAGCACGCCACTACTGGATTTGAAGCTAAAACATCTTTACAATGTGGCTACTTCAGCCTAGTATTCCCTCAATCGATCTAAACAATTGACCTGTAATCTTGGATGCTGCTGCAAGATATTTCAGCCTTGCGTATGCTGTATGCTGTCTGCATACAGTACTAAAGTGTGACGATACTGCCAAAATGAAAGAAATTTTACTGCAGTGGTATTGGGAAGTGTTTTCTATGCAAGTACAGACACTTGTACAGAGAAAGTGAATGTTAAGTCTCATGATCAGGTGCGTCGAGAGCATCCTATCAGTTCCGCCACCTCTTGCCAAAGCATACTGTATTGTATACAGTACAGTAACAGGATTCTTTCAGAGAATGTGGCGAGGTAGTAGTAAGTAGTGCACTCCAGCCATCGAAATCAAGCAAGATCAGTGGTGAATTGCACGAAATGGTGACAGGGTAAGCTTTGTACTCCGTAAGAAATATCACAACAATTATTGCGTCCTGGTGATGGTGTCCGTTAGCTGTATTTCAGCATCACTGCATCTGTCTTTAGCTAGCCAGCTCTACCAAGGTTCAGCATCTTGTCATTCATATAAGCTGGTCAAAGCATTTGCTCCAAAAGCAGCATTACGACAGCCCTAGCTAGAAGATTTCCCTACACCAGTAGTACTATTATTGCGTAGCTAATTGGTCTGCGTGTGTGTTCCGAGATAATTTTGTTAAATCAACTCGCATCTTAAATCATGGATCATTTGTTATTCAGTTGTCGGCAGTGCATAATTCTCTGGTCTACTATCCTTGTATGCATGCCGACCAATTTCGACGTTGATTCCACTGTCGAGTGTTTCCTGTGGCTGAATCACTAAAGACGAGAATAGTGAGCGTCTCGATTTCTGGGGCAGAGCAATTTCTCCCTTTTCTTCTGCGAGCATGGTTCAAGGAAAGAAGACAATGGTTGAAAGAAGAAGACAATGATCTCAGCCCTTTCAGGAACGTTCATACTGAGGGATTGGAGCATTGTCCGTGGATGTGAATGGTGCTGCATTCCACGTCTTTTTGTCGATGCATTTTGCGCAGCAGATTCCTTGCAAAATGTGGAGATGATAGTCAAAGGGCAGACATGGTAGTTCCAGGGTTGGGAGCACTGTGTTTTCGAAAAATAAAAACGTTCTTCATTATACTCCATCAGTTTCTAAATAGATGTCTTAGATTTATCTACATCTAAAAGGTTACAATTACGTATACATGTCAAATACCACGATTACCTCGTTGTGAATTTGGGACGATAATTAGCCCATTTTAGTGAGTATCCCTATTTCTCTGTCTGTTTTGGGCACACAGAGTTATTCCCGTATCTCGTAGTGTATTTATGATGGAAATTTTGGTAGTATTACACCCCCTTTATAATTTTAAACCAGTTTTAAATTTCATGGGTCCACCTGACAATTATAGTTGGCATGCCCAATAGTCAGTGTATTTTATCAGGGTGCATCCTCAGCTACTGATTGTCGCTGGTGTCAACTTGTAGCTGCTAATGATGTATATATTGATGTTTGGCTTATGCTTCACACTTTCAACACTGGATTGGATAACATGTTTACAAATTATTTTGGTTAGCTACCTGTGCTCACTTTACGAGTAAAACAACCTCTCAAGCATATATACTAAGTACACCCCTCTTAAGGAGGGCAGTGTGGTAATTGATGTGAATGAGGGGCAAAGGTTATGGAACATTTTCCAAGGAAGAAACAAAATGGTTGCTATCATTCCACCATGAATTCCCCATTGTGCCATGAATAAAAATACAGATGAAACTCCCCTAAATATACAACAAACTTAAAAGTTATTTCACACATGCATATACAGTGTGCGGGGAGAGAGGAGTTTACTCCACGAGTTGTATTTCAGCTAACATCAAATGCGTTGGTAGTGTTTTGATGCAAGTACAATCGAGTTTTTAACATCAAGTATCTTGTGATATTTGATGCTATCAAAACCACCTCAAGTATACACTTTCTTCTCGAAGAAGCTTCATACTTGTTTATTTTGAATGTATATACCCTCTATGTTGAGATTGTGATCACTTACCATTATTAGGTAGATTGAATGTGCATGTAGAACAATGTGTATTTCTGGTAATTAATAAAAAATTCTATGCACTAATGGTTTCATCGTTTTGTATATGAATGTATGGTCAATAGGTAATGAGTGAATACTACTGGATGGATTCAAGGATGAACGCCATCAAAACAAGCTATGCACTGAGATTTAAAATTGAATGCCAAATTTGATCGATCAGCGGCTTTATGAAGCTGTATATGAATTGATGTTGCAACCATGTGATGCATGAAGGATATTGCATGGATTTGGAATGACTACCATACAAATCAAGATATGCATCAAGATCACTAAGCTCAAGATGAATATACTTGGATCAAAAGAAAGCAAGCAAAGGGAATCTTGAGGCATGGAGATTAATATCAATGAGTGAATCAAATATTATTACAATGAAGTCCATGTGAACATAAATAAATGACCAACATAGAGTTCACTGGAGAAACTCAAAGGTGGCCACAGTTTGTGCTTATGAGTTGAGCCATGATTGGTCAAGATCTCGAGAGAATGAATCCAAGATTTGTGTTCAATATAAATACCATGGCGATAGCATGAGTTGAGCCATGGTAGATGTGGTGACCCTACATACCACTGCATGTTGTAGTATGCCAGTCGTTGATATAACATTCACGAAGTACCAATCCACAAATATTACATCCCTCAGAGTAGTACAACAGAACATAGCTGGTCCATAACTCATTCATTTATTATTACAAACCATATGTACATATCATCACGGAGTTCCTCCTGGGTCCGGAGAGGAATACTCCTGGGTTCCAGGTGAACCCGGCTTAGCTTACAATATAGAAGTCTTAGCAGGTCATACATTTATTCTACTCGAGCAGCGAATTACTAGAGTGTTCGCACTGCTCGATTACTACTACTACTACTCCACGGTCTTAGACTTGTTCTCCTTCGGAACCGTCCTCGGCTCCGTAGACTATAAGGTAGTCTACTCCTTCTACACCTCTGGAGAGGTCTGGCTCTTCATATCAGATCCCATTTGCTCCTTCTTGGTCGTCGGTGTCCTCCTCAAGACGATTCAGGCAATCTAAGCAGGGGATTATAAGAGGTATGAGTACGAGCATACTCAACAAGTTCATTATAGGAAAGAGGTGTTGAATGCGCTAACTACGGTATTAGACCAGAAAGTCTAATACCAATGCAGGTTTTTGTAATCATTTCTTCAAATGGTTGCTTTTATTCAGAAGAACTATGTCCGT
Source organism: Lolium rigidum (assembly GCF_022539505.1). Taxonomy (NCBI): domain Eukaryota; kingdom Viridiplantae; phylum Streptophyta; class Magnoliopsida; order Poales; family Poaceae; genus Lolium; species Lolium rigidum. The sequence continues at coordinate 136,443,492 of NC_061514.1, forward strand.
CAGCCTTCACCGGTTTACTAGAACTTCATGGAGTTCCTTTCTGGCAGCGTTAACAGTTCCAAAACCCGGAACAGGGAGTGACTGGTCACGATTCATTACACTCTGCAGAGGTGTGTTGCTTTACCCATAAGAGATCTTAACCTTGGTGCCAACCGGGCAGCTTTCCCATCCACACTTCCGATGGTGTGAGGCCCGGTATAAGGTCTTAGCCATACATACTCCTCCGCTACCTCGAACACCCACCCTTTGTTGCAAATCCGACCTTGGGTCCTCGCCGGGCTATATCACTTGGATATCTTCCGACCTCGACAACTACCAGGTCGCAACCATGGTCCTTCGCCGGCCAATGGAACCCATCATAGACCGCATTACCGTGGGGAATTAGAATGGGATCCCCACCCCACCGCTTGTCCTTATCTGGATCAAGCGTCTACGGTAAGCGCATCCGTTGATGAACGAGAGGTGGAAGTACGTTGGACTACTCCGTCCCACTCCAGATCTTATGGTTAACACGAGTTTTACGGCACAAGAATCACTGGACGACATTTGTTGTTTAATCCTAGATGGATATAAACCCTTGCAATGGAACCTCCACCATATCAACACATACCATGGTTCCATTTACCACCACATAGTCATATTCATAGTTATGAAAATAGTTCTTTTGATTTTTATGCAAGAGTGATAAGCATAGTACTTTGCAAGTAATTTGGTAAAAATACTCAAATGACACGAGCAAGCGATGAACTTGACTGGCAACTGCAATGTAATGCAGTTGGATGCTTTGAATTGACCCTGATCCTCTGTTTCTGAAAGAAGCATCATTGTCCGATAAGGGCAATGGTTAAAGAAGCAATTATGCATGCTTTCAGTTTTTAGGGTTTGTTCCCCCTTCCCGATGCTTTATTATTTCATGTAAGAGGTGTTTACTAAGAATAATTTAGGGATACTCTGTTTAAGGTAAAATACTACCTTGGAATGTTGCCAAGGTGTTTTTAAAGTCCAAAAGAATTTATGGACTTATTTTATCATAAAAAATATGGTGGGTTATTTTTAATGATTATTCTTAATATTTAGTCTTTGCCTTAAATTATGATCCAATTTTATTAGTTTCAAAAATTCTATTTCTTATTTTATTATGATAGAGAATTTTATGCTGATTGGTTTTCATATTTTTATTTATTTCTTTAGAGTAATATTTATTTTCTAAAATTCCTGGAGAGATTTAATTAATTGGGCAATTTCTGAAAAGACAGAAATACCCCTGGAGCCCTACCTGTCAGGTGGCCGAACTGGTTAGATTGGACCAGCCCACTGGGCTCGGTCCAACCGACCCATTCATTCACATCGCTCCTCCTCTCCTAACCCTAGCGCTTCTGCACGCTCCTACGACCGTGGTCGCCGTCGCCGCTTTGTTCCGGCCGCCTCCGGCCATCTCCAGCGACGAGATCGACCGCAAACGAACCGCCGTTCGACGGTGCACCTCATGGTCCGCGTCGATCTGTGATTCTCCGCCGTCTCTGCTCACCCCCAACCTCTCTGTGTCTCGAGCCGCACGGATCCGTGATGATCCGTCGCTCGCCGGCGTTCCTGGCGCTATGGCGCCGCCGTGAGCCCCGCCTTGGTGTGCTGGGTGAGGCGGCTCTGCCGTGGCCTGGCTTGGCTTGGCCTGGCGCCGCCGTTCGCCCGACGTGTGCCGCCATCGCCGCCATGGTCGTGATTGCTGCCATCTCCCCCAGGTGTGTGCTCTACTCTCTCCCTCTCTCGGTTGTTCTTCCTCCTCTTCCACCACTGGATGCCTTGGCATCCATGGTGCCGTGCTGCTACTGTGTGTGTTGCTGCCACCTCCATGCCCTAGCCTATGATGTTGCTTCTGTGACCATGCATGTGCTGCTGCTCTGCTTATGTTGCTGCTCCCTACATGTTGTGCATGGTTCTGTGTGATCCTAGATGCTACTGGCTTGCTTATGCCTGTATTTCTTGTCTGCAGCTACTCCTGTTACTGCTAATGATGCTATGCCTTTGCTATGTATTCATTTATCTGCCCCTGGCTTGGTTTCTGTGAAGAATCCTTGCCAATGGCAAGTGCCAGTGCTCCTGGTTGTTGCTCCTAGAGCCTGTGCCTCATGGTGATCCTCTATGGAGCATGGTTGCTAGTTATACCACTCTACACCTTGTTGTAGTGTGTTGCTGCATACAATTATAAGGTGCTGATATGATTATCTATGATAGATTGGTTGTTTATCTTTGGCCTTAATTGGATGATCATGTGATCATCAGGCTTACTGGTGGCTTATGTGTATGCTTGGTTCAACTCAGATGTTGCTATGGCTTGTGTATATAGCTCTTCACCATGTACTGGTGGTTGCTGTGCTTGTGAATCTATTGCTGTTGCTCTTCTAGAGTTTATATGATGCTCAAGCTGGTGCTGATGCATGCTGGTGCTTGCTCAGGCCCTTGCTATTGCTTGCAATGATCCATTGGATCATCTGCAAGCAGGCCTGGTGCATGGTTTACTTATCTGTTTCATTTATTTGTGTAGTTCTGATTCATTAAATAGATAAATGATGTGAACTGTCTTGCAGTGATGATCACATAAGTGGATTTGGTAGAGCTAGAGGGATGCCAACCATTTTTTGGGGACCCTAGCTTCCTTTGAACCCTTTTGGGTAATGATATGCTATTTGGCTTGATGATTTTGTGGTTGAGGTGGCCTCAACAGCAATTCCTTGCTGTTTTGGTAGCTCCCACCTCAGGTGGCTTGCTGTGCATGGACAAGTGCTTACTGGCTGATCAAGTTTGGTTGCCAGAAGCCTTTTGATGTTGACAAGTACTTGCAGAAACATATTTTTCTGTATGTCTGATGGTTTTAAATGGGCTAGAGTAATCTGGATGTATATAGGTTAAAGTCTGGGATAGTTTTCTTCCTATTTCCATTTGGAAATATGTTACCTCTTGTCTGGTTGGCATAACCATGGTCTAAGGCTATGATTGATCCCTGGTCTTTGCCATTTCCACCAGGTTACTCTTGGTCTATGACCAAGTGATGATCAATACTGGGTTATTCCCCCCTTTTGTGTGTCTGTGTATTCATGGCTGTGCAAATAGTGAACAAAACCATCTGGTTTGTTCATGATGATGTTATACCTCACTCCAGCTCCTAGAAAGTGGTGTTGGTGTAGAGGTTTTGCTTCTGGAAATTGATCAAGGCTTGCCCTCCTCCTGCTGGCTTGGCTTGATTAATTTCTGGTGGTTGTTTGGAAAGGTTGAGCAGATCTGGTTGTTCTTCCTGTTCTTACTGTTCTTGCTGTTCTTACCCTTGGAGACTCTGTCGATCAGCTGCTAGGGTTTGGCTGTGAAAAGGTTTTATACCCCTATGTACCTTGCTCCCTTGGTCGACAGCACTACCAGGTCACTTTGGTGACTCTTCCCTGGTCTGTGTGTGCTGTTGTGCATGCAGCACACCCTGTAGCTGCCTGTGTGCTTCACAGGCTGGGACTTGGTCCTTTGGATTGGCTTCCCCGGCAGTGTTGAGATTATCCTCTCAATTGATCTTTTTTACACTAACCTGCCAAGTGGCTTTGCCACTTGGCATAATTCTTATTTATCTTTGTTGTTTTTCTTACCAGGGATAGATGAGATGATCAAGTGAAGATCATTCAAGAGGTGATCAAGAAGTTCTTGAAGAATTTAGCTGGTAGCTTAGCCATTCGCATATCTTTGTAATTTTCATTTTCTTTTTCATTTATTTCATTTCTGTAATGTGTTGTAATACTTGTAATTCATAAGAATATTGTAAATGACTTTGTATCTTGTGTGTTAATCAATAAAGCTCATGGTTTCTCTATTGAGCTTTAAATATGTGTTATATTATTTTATATTCTTGATTATTCAATTGTTTATTGAATTATCCATATTTGAATTATAATATTCATAATTAAGGTTTAAATTTGAAATTCAAACACAACATGTTGGAATCCAATCATGCAAGTTAAGTTGAGAGGTAGATTGTTCCCCTCTCTTCTCGAAACCCTAGTTGAGTTTAGATAGGTCCAAGTTTATGGCACTCTCAAAACCGTAACCCTATGTGGTGTCGAGAGAGAAACTTGTCCCCCCTAAGATGCAAGTTTTTTTATAAAATCGCGAAATTTCCCCAGATTTTACTATGCAATGCACATCCCTCTCTAATTTCTACCCCTCGATCGTCTCTAAACCTGGGATATTACAGTAGACCAAGTCTTTGAGCAAGTAATTCAAGTAAAGAGTTCATTGTGTCTCTCTAGAAGATCAAGATATAACATTCTGTGAATGTAAAGATGGACCGGGGAATGGATTTCAGATGATAACACATACGATTTTTTTTATCACGTTGAATCAAAAGATCAAGTAGTATCTTAAGAAATAATTAATTTTCCTGTTAGAATATTTATGTATTATGTGTGTTTGGTATGCATGTGTGGATTAGCTATCATACAAGGTGAAAGGTGATTTCCCTCCCTAAATGGTTTTGGTGTAGATGAAAACATAATTAGCACAATAATAGTGTGCTCAAGTTATGTAGGTGCATGCAAAGATGGCACAAGATGATTCGATGCCTCTCACAAAAATGAAAGAGAAGAGATAGTGTTGCGCCTTTTTCGTTTTGTTTTGTTGTAGGAAAACTGTACTATCAAGAGGGGGTCTGCTCCGCAAGATACTGGTGGAATGAAGTCCATACACAAACTATATTTGCACTCACAAAGCCTTCCCGGATGTAGAGAAAAATTCCCTTTATCTAAGTTCTTCATGAAGTTTTCCCCAGGTTCGGTAGTACCGTACATGCCACCAGTTGTACCACTCCTTCCCATGAGCGGCGCTACCAATGCTTGTATCAGGCTACATTGGGTAGTACCGATGTGTTTTTTCACATGCTTGTACGCATTGACTACATGGACTGTGGTAGTACCGGACTCGCGGAAAAATGTACGTATGGATTGAAGGGCCCTTTAAAAAGAGCTTCTTCTCCCCCAAGAAGGGCATATCTTCCGTCCCTCTCTTCCATTAATCCACGGTCTTAATATTCCTAGATCTCTCTCCCTAATCTACCAAACACCTTGATGACAACTGGGAGCCGACCGGCTCCCATTTTTCTGTTTGCGCCGGAGCCCACCATATGCGCCAAAAAATAGTCAATGCCGGAGCAAATTTGGGGAGGACGAGTGGAGATGCTCTAGTATGTGGTAATAATGCGAGATAATATCCAATAGAAAAAATCTGTGATGTGAAATGCAGAATAACAATATTCATGCAAATGTATCCGCTTGCATGTAAACCGGTACCAACACTACGGGAATGCATGTCGTTGCCGTGCAAGCCATTTGCACAGCAATGGGGGTTATTCACACGGCAAAGGTATTGTCATGTGAAGCTGCAAGGCAATGTCTGGCCCAGGAACGCCGTTGTTGCTGTGCGCCACGCGAAAACTGCACGGCAATGCCTTTGCCGTGCGTCCCTCCCTTTGCCGTGCGGCGAGGTCCTCTATTGTAAACCATTTCTTTGCAGTGCGTCCTTTCTTTGCCGTGCGCCGGGGGCTTCTGCCGTGCAACCAGTCGTTATCGTGCGTCCTGTGTCTGTCGTGCAAGTCCCTTTTCCGTGGGCCGCCCATCCACACACACGGCAAAGCCCCAAACTTTGTCGTGCGCCGCCCGTCCACCCGCACGGCAAAGTCCTTACCAGGCACACAACACGGCACCAGGGAGCACAGGCTAGCGCCACGTGGCCGCTTTGCCTTGTGTATGCACACAACAAAGGACAAGTGTGCATACACACGACAAAGGCAACCAAATTTTTCAATTTTTCGGTTTTTCATTATTTCCTGCATATAATCCAGTATATATAGCATTTCAACAACATATACCACAAAATAATCCAGATACAATATACCACAATATATATAGCATTTCAACAACAAACAACATATAATACAAGTCTGGATCCATCTCCTTGTCCACCAGCAACAACAACAAAAAAGTCCATAACAACATACCATACAAGTTCATAGAATCCAACGACGACATATAATCCATACAAGTGCATAGAGTCCAACAACAACATATAATCCAAGAACAAAGTCCATAACAACATCAACCTTGTCCACCATCTCCTTGTCAATCTCTTTGTCCTTGTCTGGATCCATCTCCTTGTCCATCATCTCCTAGAAGCGCGTTCAGCAAGGATGTTTGCATTCTAAGGATGTTTGCATTCTAATTCATATACTCCATTTGGTCACTAATATAAGACATGGCTCAATTTCTACAAGTCTAATGGCATGGCTAAATTTTCAACAAGTGATGAATGTAATGGCTAAAATTTGCCTATTGACATGGAATTGAACATGGTGGCATGTAATGGCTAAAATTTGCATAATGACATTTAATTGAACACGGTGGCATGGAATGGCTAAATGTTAAAGCTGAATGTCTACAAGTGACATGACATGGCTAAAAATCATGAGATTGCTAAATTTCCAACAAGTGTATCACATTAGAGTAAATTATGCAATTTTCAGGTTTGGGCACAAGTGTCATGGCATTCTACAACCTAGAAGCACGTTGGACACAAGTGTAGGAGAACTCACCTGGGATCAGGTTCCGGATGATGTTCGTATTGTTGACGGTTAGAGGTGTCACCGGGCTCTGACCGCTCGGTGCCTGGATGAGCGGCATATTAGGCATCATTTGTTGTTGTTGCTGCATTTGATGTCCGGATTAGACAATAAGCCAAGAGAAAATAAGATGGATATATTAAGTTAACCACTTACCACGAGAAGGAGAAAGGAGGAGTAGGAAGACTCCCCATATAACGGCCTGGTTCATAAACTAGCTCATCATCTCTTGTTGCTGGTGCATCTGCTGGTGCTCCCTCAGCTGCTGCTCCAGCTGCGCCTGCCGCTGCTAGGCCTCATGTTGGATTCTTTGTTTGTTCCCTTTCTTCCATCTCCAGCTACGTTGTGTTGCCGCAATGTCACTAACATTGCAATGGAAAGCATGTAAAGAAACGTAGAGGACCGAGGAAGAACATACATGTAACCGCTCGATAGCTAGATCTGAAGCCTGTGGCTAGGTCTCTACCTAAAGCTGGCCACTCGTACGACCACGTTGGATCCGGCGGAGAGTTGGAACGGTCATTGGGTCGATGCACCCATCCATAGGCGGCCATGCTTCATGCCTTCTCCCGCAAGCACCGCAACCTCAACGTCAAAGTCATCGGTATCTGGCTAGGAGGTCTCGTCGTGCTTCTCCTTGAACTTCGAGAGATACACCGTACACTGGATCTCGGCTTTCTCGTTGACCCACGTGGACCCCGTCTGAGGATGCGGCGTCTTCCTGGTCTTCATCTTTCGAATAAGGCTAAATAAATTTAGCTTCCTGGTCTTCATCTTTAGAAGAAGTCCAGCCCAGAAACAAGGAGTCGGATCTGGGCCGACCTGCGTCAGGAGCCGGATCCGGCAAGGCCCATAAAGGTAGCCGGATCTAGTACAACGTTTTAGGTATAGGCGGATCCTTGGCGTGCACGGCAATGTAATATTTCTTAGTTAGGCAAGATTGTATTTCGGCTAGGACTCTCCGTGTCAACCCTAGATCCTGGCGCCTTTATAAGCCAGATCCCGGGAGCCCTAGAGGCACGACCACAACTCATTGTAACAACACGAAAGTGCCCATATAATTCCAGACAAGCAGTAGTAGGCCTTGCCTCCGTGCAGCGTGTTCCGAAGCTGGGTAAATCGCGTACCACTGTCCCAATGGCACTCCACCCTATGGCCCTACTTCTTCCCCCCTTCGTGAAGATCCCTCCTACGGGGTACCGTTGAATAGGCAACGACAGTTTGCACCCACCGTGGGGCCAGCGGCGTGTAGAGGCCAGAACCGGGAGGGTTCTACCTTCGGAGGCATCGGCGACACCATCGCCGTGGGGCACGTCTTGTACGCCGGAAACTTTCCTATCGTCCCTCAGGTAGAGTGTTGGATTCCGGCTAGGACAGACCCTGTCAAGCTCTCCATCATCCCGACCGGCAGGGTACACATCTTCATCGGCGAGACCATCGATTTCGACAGAAACGCACTGGTCAGTCTTGTAGCTACGACCGCCGCCGAGCAGGACGCAGCTGCAAAGATCCGATCTGAGTTGCAGGAACTTCCTAAGGACGATTCCACCTTAGATCTAGAATTTTCAACGCCCACCCAATCCGCTCCTGAGCAGGAAACATCGGTGGAAGACCAACACAGATCTTCCTGGGTTTCCTAGGTGTTAGAGAAGCAGAGGTGCCACTTCGTGCACTTCCTCGCGCACACAGCGGGATCTGCCCCTCCTTTGGAAGGCGCTGGACCCATGCAGATAGAGGATGTCGAAGACAACAACCAATCCGAGCACCAAGAAGGTGCTGGAGATAATGATGACTCAGTACTCGGAAGCCTCAGCCCACTTTCAGGAGACGTCTCCCCCATGGATTCGGAAGAGTACGAGAGGTACTGCAAGGAGCTGGAGGACGCAGAAAAAACTAATGGTGAATCATGTCCGCCAAAGCAGGTCTTCGCTACCTTAGCTGGCCTAGATGAGGACGAGGATGACAGCTCAGAGAAGACTCTGCCTCAAGCAACAATCCCGAATCCAGCCCAGCCGGAGGACTCATCATGGGTTCGTGCCCGTCGGACGGCGGAACCACCGCAGGGCCGGAGCCTGAAGTTTTACGAAGGGATGGCAGCCGAGGCGCTCGTGGACATAGCAGGACAACACGGAGAACACGTCCAGCAAAAGGATATCCTGACCACTCCAATCACCCCAGAGGTGGTTGTGGATCCGAAAGCTTTCAAAGCTCGACGTAAAGAACTCCTGGCGGAAGCTCAAAACATAGTCAAGGTAACAACATCAATCCTACAGGACAAGATGGAAACCGACAAATTGTACGAGCAAGTCGTAGAGAATGGGCGATTGGCAGAATACGAGAAAGCCAGAGAGCTTGCGGAGGAGTGGAAAAACATAGTTAGAGAAACCCATGAGGAAGTGAGGCAGATGAGGTGGAGAGATATATCCCCCTCGCAACATCAACGTTCACAGTGTAGCTCGCCACAAGCCTCTAGAACCTCCAAAGGATAATATGAAAAAGGCGTCGGAGCTCCTGGCCAAGGACAATGACCAGATCAACATTGAGTATCTAAAAACAATCATTGGCACGGCGATGAAGCAACAAAGCAAGGAGGATACTTCGCGCAAGTTGGAATCCAACTCGGATGCATGTGTGTCCACAACGCAGAAGCGACCTACTGGGAAGCCAAGGGAGCACCGCGACGATCAATCATGCACCGGATCAACGGAGCGCCGGAGAAAGACCAGTGAGCACCCAAATCCGATCCCCATATCTTCGGATACTCCCAAGGATAAATCTAAGGGGAAGGATGCGATGTACTCTAGCAAGGAGAAGTACCGGAACCCCACACCGCCAAGGAATCAGCACGCGCCTCCGCACCCTCGCCAACGTAGCCCTGTCGGAAACATCAGACCCCATGGGCCTGGCGGAATTAATATCCATGACAACGTTGAGCCCAGGAAAAGCCGGAACGAAGAGCGTGCACCTGAGCCCAGGCAACCCCACGTGAAGGAGGCAGCCGCAACGATGGCGGAGGTAGCCACCGCAGCCGAAGCCAACATCGCCAGGAAGGACGCGGATAGTCTGATGGCGGAAGCAAGAGACACCACAAGCCCTCGCGTGGTTCTCCTTCACCACCACCTAGTAAGGGAGGCGGAGGCAGAGGCAGAAGATCACACTCCCACTCACGAGATGCACGGGAACATCTGAACGAATACAAGGTTGGCTACATTGGCCCAAAGTGTTTTGGGAAGAGGATCCGCGAGGAAGAAACGCCAAAAGGCCTAAACCTCAAGCTACCCGGAAACTTGAAGCATTATGATGGTAGAGAGTGGCCCGATACCTGGATTGATTATGACTTTAATGATGTCAACTTTGCTGGAGGGATCGCAAACATGGTCTGCCACATGCTCCAGTTGTACCTTGTTGGTCCGGCCCAGGTTTGGCTCAGTGACCTCCCAGAGAACTCCATCTTGTGCTGGTTCGACCTGAAGATAGCCTTCGAGGCACACTTTAGGGGCACCTACAAGAGACCATCCACGACTAGTGACTTGCAGGCGTGTATACAAAAGAAAATGAAACCTCTGGGGAATACCTCACTCGATGGTTAGAAATAAGAAACGACTGCGAGAATGTCAATGACTGAACAGCTATGCTGGCCTTCACAGGAGGATTGCAGCGGGGAGGACTGCTCTGACACAAGTTGACGTGCGAGTACAATGACCAGAAGCTAAATCTGGACAAGATGATCTCCATCGCGAGCACCCATACCGCCATGGAAGATGACGCAGGCGGAGAACTTATGGCCATAGCCCTACCCCTGCACCAGCAGAAGAAAAACCGTGACGGAAATCACAAGCGAAAAAATCCCCCCGATGACCAGAAGAGCGGCGCATCTGACATGGTCGCCATAAAGTTCCAAAGAGGTCAAGGTGGCGGAAGAGGTCACGGCCGTGGTGGCGGAGCCGGCAGGGGCCAACAACGCGCTGACGAAGTCACGTCTGCCGGCACCCGCGCTTCTCGAACCTATGAGTAATACAGGGACATGCCGTGCCAGACTCATATTGATCCGGCAACGGGCAAATCCTCTCACATCAACCGCAATTGCAAATGGGTCAACGATTTTAAGACGGATCCAGAAGCGGGATACAAGCGTGCAAGGAAGCATCATCCACATGGCGAAGGATGCAAATGAAAGAACATGGACACGACGAGGATCTTAAACGCCACGCTTCCGGCTGTACCACAGGATGTGAAGTGGTTGGAAAACCTTGCACATTTGACAGAGCCGATCATCCGGCCGTGATCCCTAAAGAGTGCTACACTTTGGTTGTTAGTCCCCGCATCGACGTGTATGACTTCTCCAAGTGCCTCATGGACGGCGGAGCCAGCTTGAACATCATGTACCTGGAAACTCTTGAGAAGATGAACCTTACCAAGGAACAACTTAAGAACATCACCACAAAAATCCGTGGTGTGGTTCCCCGGGTAAAAAGGCGAACATCTTGGGAAGCATCAAACTTCATGTGGCCTTCGGTGATGTTAACTATTACTGTGAGGAGATGATCACATTTGAGTTTGTGCCCTTCAAAAGTTCCTACCACGTGATCTTTGGCATGCCAACCTACCACAAGTTCCATGCGAGTTCGTGCTACATCTACAATAAGCTCAAGATTCCGAGTCCTAACGGTATGACCACCGTATCCGGAGACTACAAGAAAGCTCAAGACTGTGAGGAGGGCGAAGCTGCCTTCGCGGAGTCAGTTATCTCTGGAGAGGAGCTGCAAGGCTACAGAACCACGGTGGATCCGGCTGAGATGCACACCACCAAGAAGCAGATCTCCGACCAGAAGACCACGTTCAAGGCCGCGATAGATTCCAAGAAGGTCAACCTCAAGCAAGGTGATGCCTCCAAGGAGGTTTCTGTCGGCACTAGCCTGGACCCCAAATAGGAAGACGCGCTCATCGAGTTCCTGCGAGCTAATATGGACATCTTCGCATGGCAACCTTCTGACATGTCTGGAGTACTAAGGGAACTCGCCTAGCACTATACCTCAAGATAAATCCGGGTGCAAAACCAGTGAAGCAAGCTATGCAACGCTTTGGAGATAAGAAGCGACGCGCCATAGAAATGGAACTAGGAAAGTTACTAGAGGTAGGTTTTGTATATAAGTTATCCACACAGATTGGGTCGCAAATCCCGTCCTTGTACCCGAAAAGAATTCTAAAATAATAAGAATGTGCATCGATTATTCCGGCTTGAATAAGCACTGTCCGAAGGATCCGTTTCCCCTGGCTCGCATTGCCCAAGTCATTGACTCGACGGCGGGGGCAGAACTTCTTTGTTTTCTTGACGCATATTCCGGGTATCATCAGATCCGGATGAAGAAGTCTGACCAAAAGGCGACTTTCTTTATCACCCCCTTTGGCACTTACTCCTATGTCACCATAAATTTTGGTTTAAAAAATGCAGGTGCCACCTACCAGCCTACGACGCAGCGGTGCCTGAAGGACCAGATTGGCCAGAACGTTCACGCTTACGTCGAAGACATCGTGGTCATGACCCGGAAAGGATCCGACTTGATCAGCGATTTTTAGGAGACCTTTGATAATCTCCAGAGGTACCAGATGATGTTAAATCCGCTAAAATGCGTCTTTGATGTACCAGCTGGAAAACTACTTGGCTTCATTGTCTCGCACAAAGGCATTGAGGTAAAGCCAGAAAAAATCAAGGCATCCTCAACATCAAAAGGCCAACTTGTCTCAAAGATGTACAATGATTAACTGGTTGTGTAGAAGCAATCAGTCGATATGTTAGTTGTCTTGGCGAGAAGGCACTACCCCTGTACAAGTTACTGAAGAAAATAGACAAATGTGTCTGGGATGATGCAGTAGACGCAACACTTCAGGAGTTGAAGAACATACTCTCCTCCCCACCTATCTTGGCGGCACCAGCAAAGACAGAAACTATGTTCCTCTACTTAGCAGCTTCCAACAATGTCATCAGCATCATCATTGTGGTGGAGCGAAAGGAAGAAAGATATGAGTACGGAGTCCAATGGCCCGTCTACTACACTAGCGAGGTCCTCAAGGAATCCGAACAGAGATACCCTCACTTTTAGAAGCTAGACTATGGAGTATTCCTAGGAAGCCGGAAGATGGGACACTACTTCCAGGAGCATCCAATGACAGTTGTGAGCACAGCTCCATTGTCAACTATCATCAACAACTCCAATGCAAAAGGACATGTAGAGAAGTGGGGAATAGAATTTTCCGCCTTCGACATCAATTACAAAATCAGGAATGCAATCAAGTTACAGATTTTGGCGGCTTTTTTCGTCGACTAGACTGAATCACCGGAGGGCACACCTCTGCCGAAACCAAAAGCCTGGGTCATGCATTTTGACGGATCCAAGCAACATCAAGGCTCGGGGGCTGAAGTTACCCTGAAGTCACCTACCAGAGAAGAGTTGCAGTATGTTCTGCAAATTTACTTCGAGGACACCAATAACATGGCGGAGTATGAGGCTCTACTACATGGACTGCACATCGCAAAGTAAATCGGGATTAAGCACATTATATGTTGCGGAGACTCCGACCTGGTGGCACGGCAAGTAGCCAAACCTGGAACGCCAGGAACTCCGTCATGGCGGCTTACAGATACGAAGTTGACGAGATCTCCAAGTGCTTCCTCTAATACAAATTCAAGTACGTCAGGAGAGACGATAACAAAGCGGTGGATATGTTGTCCAAACTCGGATCCAGCCGGAAGCCAATTCCACCCACAATTTTCCTTGAGCAATTGAGGACACCCTCGGTGAAGGGCGCTAACCCAAAAAACCCTAATGTGGTAGTGTCTCCGACTAAGGAGGTGATGGTTATCACTTCGGCTTGGACCAAGCCTTACTTGGACTACCTAATCGATCGGATGTTGCCGGAGGATAAGGTCCTCGCACGACAGATCATCAGAAAAGCAAGGTCCTACACAATTATTGATTGACAACTCTACAAGAGAAGGGCAAACGGAATCTTCCAAAAATGCGTCTCAAATGAAGAAGGAATTGCAATTCTTAGAGAGATCCACCTTGGTGATTGCGGGCATCAGTCCGCCCTCATATCGCTCGTTGCAAAAGCTTTTCGGCAAGGATTTTTCTGGCTAACAGCAAAAGTCGACACTAATAAGATAGTCGGAACCTGTCGTGGCTGCCAGTACTACGCTACACAGCCAAATGCACCAGCTCAAGAGCTGAAGACCATCCCTATCAGTTTGTCGTTCGCGGTCTGGGGGCTCGATATGGTCGGAAAATTGAAAAAAATCATCCCCTAGTAGTTTTAAGTACCTCTTGGTCGCAGTTGATAAATTCAGCAAGTGGATTGAGGCCAAGCCAGTTAGAAAAGCCGATGGTGCTACGACACTGAAATTTGTTTGCAGCCTCGTGGTGAGATACGACATCCCACACAGCATCATCACAGACAATGGGGCGAACTTTGCACAGGGAGAGTTAAATGAGTACTGCCATGACCTAGGGATCCGGCTTGACCTTGCCTCTGTGGCACATCCACAATCCAATGAACAGGTTGAGCGAGCCAATGGCCTTATACTAGCAGGACTCAAACCTCGCCTTGAAGAACCGCTGCGATGAGCAGCCGGAGCTTGGGCGGGGGTGTTAGATGTTGTTTTCTGGAGTTTACGAACAATCCCTAACAGATCAACTGGTTTTACACCTTTCTTCCTAGTATAGGATCTGAAGCAGTGTTACCCTCCGACATCATTCATGATTCCTCGCGAGTTTCCGCCTACAATGAAGAAACCACAGATGAGGCTCGTGAGCTATCTGTGGACCTGCTCGAAGAAGCTCGGAATTTAGTAGACCGGCGCTCCACCATCTACCAGCAGAAACTGTGACGCTATCATAGCTATCGAGTTCGAAATCGCTCGTTCAAGGAAGGTGATCTGGTCCTCCGCCTTCGGCAGGTGAAAGAGCATAAATTGCAATCTCCATGGGAAGGACCCTTCGTCGTCAGCAAAGTAATGCATATCGGATCTTACTACCTCGTTGATATTCATGAGTTGAAGGATAGACCTACAAACTTCCTCCGGAAACTAAAGAGGGATGATCCGGGTGACATTTACAACGAGACATATCGTCCTTCGAATATCACATAGCTACGTCCTTTCCACACTTAGCAATTACCACATTACATACTTGTAATAGTTATGATACATGATCGATGAAATAAAGCGTATGGTTCACTCTTTGAGTCTTTTACCTCCTTTTATTGTTCATTTTTTATCGTGTTTGTTTTCCGACAAAAACCGCAGAGCTGGATGTTTCCGCCTAGGCGTGTATAATGTTGTGATTTTCCAAAACCGTCCAGTAGGATGTAATCTTAATTTTCCTGGTATCGGCATTTTTTTTATTGCGAACTTATGGATTCCTAGTAGCGATTTCCGGCACCTAAAGCTGGGGGCTTTTTTCCGCCGTTATTGAAGGATTGCCATTAGGCTCCATCACCGTCGGCGAGTCTTTTCCGGCTAACGGTCTTCCGGCTCGTGGAAGGTCAAGTAAGTAAGCCGGAAAATTTAGAAACCAGCACTTGCTTAAAACAAAAAAGAACTCGCATATATAAATAAGATGGTAGCAGGATAAGTGTCTACTTCAAATAAGTTTAAATTATATATTACAAACGCACTATGGGGCCAAAATGATGTAGTTCAGTGTTTTTTCTTCCTGGTACTAGCTAGAAGATTCCGGATTATCATCTTCAGAGGCATTGTAGGTGTTGTCCTTGCCGGATTCATCGGCAGATTGACTTGTGCTTGACCCAAAGCTAGCCCTCCTCTTCATCCTCTTCGTCATCTTGAGCGAAGCCAGCCAGAAAATTGTGCTTCTCATACCATTCTTCGTGGTTTACACGAGAAGCGAAGAGAGAGAGTCGAATCCGCTAGCTTCTCACATGAGTTTCTTGATGTTGGCAACTTCGGGAACTCCGAGAGCAACGTGTGCAAGGTCCATGGCCGGAAAATGTTCTTTCCACATAATCAAGGCATTGGCGGCGGCACCACGGGCAGAGGATTCTTTCCAATCTCTGATCAGATCCGGCACCATGGACATCATGTTTTTCATTGTTTCCATCACCTTGGTGCTGGCTCGTTTCAAGGATAGCTTGGTGGAAATTCCCCGGCATCAGTTCATGAGATCATCAATGGCAGATCCGACATCTTCGTACGCCTCTGTCCGGGTGAGCTAGTGTCAACACCCGGATTTTTAATTCCAGATGCCTATTATGCCATACAACGCAATCCCAGGAAGATTGTTTTTGCGAGACATAACAGTTGATATCATAGAACATTGTTCATTACAAACCATAATCGTCTTACAACCAGGGATCTCATGATCCAAGTCTTACAACAACAGTTGATCTAAAGATCAAATATAAAACACATAGCGAAAGAAACGTAGTAGCGGTCCATCTATTCCACAGGCAACGCTTGACGTCGGGAGGTAGTCCTAGTTATCATAGACATCCTGCTGTCCATCTTCCTGGTACTGGTGCTCCTTTTCATAGTCTGGCCATTTGAATAGCCAGGGACAAAGCCATGAGTACTTTTAAAGTACTCGTAAACTACCACTAATAGAAGTACTAGTAGCTCTAATCATGGTTCTAAGCTTTGATACGTCTCCGACGTATCGATAATTTCTTATGTTCCATGCCACATTATTGATGATATCTACATGTTTTATACACATTATATGTCGTATTTATGCATTTTCCGGCACTAACCTATTAACGAGATGCCGAAGAGCCGATTCTTGTTTTCTGCTGTTTTTGGTTTCAGAAATCCTACAAAGGAAATATTCTCGGAATTGGACGAAATCAACGCCCGGGGTCCTATTTTGCCACGAAGCTTCCGAGAAGACCGAAGAGAAGACGAAGTGGGGCCACGGGGCGCCGCCACACTAGGGCGGCGCGGCCCGAGAGGGGCCCGCGCGGCCCTGCTGTGTGGGGCCCCCGTGACCCCTCCGACTCCCGCCCTTCCGCCTACTTAAGGTCTTCGTCGAGAAACCCCCGTACCGAGAGCCACGATACGGAAAACCTTACTGAGACGCCGCCGCCGCCAATCCCATCTCGGGGGATTCTGGAGATCGCCTCCGGCACCCTGCCGGAGAGGGGAATCATCTCCCGGAGGACTCTTCACCGCCATGGTCGCCTCCGGAGTGATGAGTGAGTAGTTCACCCCTGGACTATGGGTCCATAGCAGTAGCTAGATGGTTGTCTTCTCCTCATGTGCTTCATTGTCGGATCTTGTGAGCTGCCTAACATGATCAAGATCATCTATCCGTAATTCTATATGTTGTGTTTGTCGGGATCCGATGGATAGAGAATACTATGTTATGTTGATTATCAATCTATTACCTATGTGTTGTTTATGATCTTGCATGCTCTCCGTTATTAGTAGAGGCTCTGGCCAAGTTTTCGCTCTTAACTCCAAGAGGGAGTATTTATGCTCGATAGTGGGTTCATGCCTCCATCAAATCTGGGACGATGACGAGAAAGTTCTAAGGTTGTGGATGTGCTTGTTGCCACTAGGGATAAAACATTGATGCTATGTCCGAGGATGTAGTTATTGATTACATTACGCACCATACTTAATGTAATTGTCTGTTGTTTTGCAACTTAATACTGGAAGGGGTTCGGATGATAACCTGAAGGTGGACTTTTTAGGCATAGATGCTTGCTGGATAGCGGTCTATGTACTTTGTCGTAATGCCCAATTAAATCTCACAATATTCATCATATCATGTATGTGCATTGTTATGCTCTCTTTATTTGTCAATTGCCCGACTGTAATTTGTTCACCCAACATGCTATTTATCTTATGGGAGAGACACCTCTAGTGAGCTGTGGACCCCGGTCCATTCTTTACATACTGAAATACAAATCTGTTGCTATTGTTCTTTACTTGTTCTTTGCAAACAATCATCATCCACACTATACATCTAATCCTTTGTTACAGCAAGCCGGTGAGATTGACAACCTCACTTTTTCGTTGGGGCAAAGTACTTTGGTTGTGTTGTGCAGGTTCCATGTTGGCGCCGGAATCTCTGGTGTTGCGTCGCAGTACATCCCGCCGCCATCAACCTTCAACGTGCTTCTTGGCTCCTCCTGGTTCGATAAACCTTGGTTTCCTTCTGAGGGAAAACTTGCCGCCATACGCATCACACCTTCCTCTTGGGGTTCCCAACGGACGCGTGCTGTACGCGTATCAAGCTCTTTTTCTGGTGCTGTTGCCGGGGAGATCAAGACACGCTGCAAGGGGAGTCTCCACAATCCAATCTCTACTCTTTGTTTTGTCTTGCTTTATTTTATTTACTACTTTGTTTGCTGCATTATATCAAAACACAAAAAAATTAGTTGCTAGCTTTACTTTATTTACTGTCTTGCACTCTATATCAAAAACACAAAAAAAAATTAGTTACTTGCATTTGCTTTATTTATTTCAACATGTTTCCTTTTAATTTTACTGTAAAAGATATACCTGTGGGACAAGGGTCTATAATTGGAAGAGATAATATAGAAGAATTTTTCACCCATGTTAGTATGCATGAAGATCTTAAGGATATACCCCTTGCAAAAGTTGTCCCTACTTATGAAGATGCCTCTGTTTGTTTGGTACGCATGATGGAAGCTAGATTTATTAGTCTCAACCCCATGATACAACACATGTTTCTTACACTTTCTGATATGGAGCGGAGAGAGAAGAGAGATTTTGTTCTAAAAGTCTTAGTGCGAGAATTTGCGGATATAGCTAAAGAAGCTAGAAAAGTTTTTAGTAAGCATGAGAGGCTTGGTATGATCACCGATTTTAAAAGAATACTTGAAAAAATGGATATGGATAGAATAAGGTACACTAATAATGTTAATGATGGTGGGGAGATTAAAGCACCAATACCATGTAAGCTCCTAGCGATGCATGAAGCTCTAGATGATAATTATGCTCGGCTTGTTCCTGAAAATTTGTTTGATGAGAGTAGCAAGCCCAAGACTAATGAAAAGGGAGTCGCTGAAACTTATGTATCCAACATACTATGCATGGTTGAGAAAACTCCCAACACCCAAGGTAATGTCGATGCTTCATCTCTTGATAATACTTGATATACACTTTCTGCGTCTAGCTGAAAGGCGTTAAAGAAAAGCGCTTATGGGAGACAACCCATGTTTTTACTACAGTAATTTTGTTTTATATTTGAGTCTTGGAAGTTGTTTACTACTGTAGCAACCTCTTCTTATCTTAGTTTTGTGCATTGTTGTGCCAAGTAAAGTCGTTGATAGTAAGGTTCATACTAGATTTGGATTACTGCGCAGTTAATAGATTTCTTTGCTGTCACGAATTTCGACCTGCCTCTCTATAGGTAGCTCAGAAAAATATGCCAATTTACGTGCGTGATCCTCAGATATGTACGCAACTTTCATTAAATTTGGGCATTTTCATTTGAGCAAGTATGGTGCCTCAATAAAATTCATCTTTACGGACTGTTCTGTTTTGACAGATTCTGCCTTTTATTTCGCATTGCCTCTTTTGCTATGGTGGATGAATTTCTTTGTTCTATTAATGTCCAGTAGCTTTATGCAATGTCCGGAAGTGTTAAGAATGATTGTGTCACCTCTGAACATGTTAATTTTTATTGTGCACTAACCCTCTAATGAGTTGTTTCGAGTTTGGTGTGGAGGAAGTTTTCAAGGATCAAGAGAGGGAGATGATACAATATGATCAAGGAGAGTGAAAGCTCTAAGCTTGGGATGCCCCGGTTGTTCACCCCTGCATATTCTAAGAAGACTCAAGCGTCTAAGCTTGGGGATGCCCAAGGCATCCCCTTCTTCATCGACAACATTATCAGGTTCCTCCCCTGAAACTATATTTTTATTCCATCACATCTTATGTGCTTTGCTTGGAGCGTCGGTTTGTTTTTGTTTTTGTTTTTGTTTGAATAAAATGGATCCTAGCATTCATTGTGTGGGAGAGAGACACGCTCCGCTGTTGCATATGGACAAATATGTCCTTAGGCTTTACTCATAGTATTCATGGCGAAGGTTGAATCTTCTTCGTTAAATTGTTATATGGTTGGAATTGGGAAATGCTACATGTAGTAATTCTAAAATGTCTTGAATAATTTGATACTTGGCAATTGTTGTGCTCATGTTTAAGCTCTTGCATCATATACTTTGCACCCATTAATGAAGAAACACATAGAGCTTGCTAAAATTTGGTTTGCATATTTGGTCTCTCTAAAGTCTAGATAATTTCTAGTATTGAGTTTGAACAACAAGGAAGACGGTGTAGAGTCTTATAATGTTTACAATATGTCTTTTATGTGAGTTTTGCTGCACCGGTTCATCCTTGTGTTTGTTTCAAATAAACCTTGCTAGCCTAAAACTTGTATCGAGAGGGAATACTTCTCATGCATCCAAAATCCTTGAGCCAACCACTATGCCATTTGTGTCCACCATACCTACCTACTACATGGTATTTCTCCGCCATTCCAAAGTAAATTGCTTGAGTGCTACCTTTAAAATTTCCATTCCTTACCTTTACAATATATAGCTCATGGGACAAATAGCTTAAAAACTATTGTGGTATTGAATATGTACTTATGCACTTTATCTCTTATTAAGTTGCTTGTTGTGCGATAACCATGTTCCTGGGGACGCCATCAACTACTCTTTGTTGAATATCATGTGAGTTGCTATGCATGTCCGTCTTGTCTGAAGTAAGGGAGATCTACCACTTTAATGGTTAGAGCATGCATATTGTTAGAGAAGAACATTGGGCCGCTAACTAAAGCCATGAATCATGGTGGTGTTATCACCAGAATTTGACCGGATCAGAGGTGGGCCGCGATTACAGATGGGCTTGAAGAATATACATAGAAGAAATACATGAATCGGCCTTGTATACAAAGTTTGGGATAGTTTGCCCGTGTATCTGTAACATAGTAGGATACGTGTCGGTTAGATAGAGTTTGGCTCGTGCACGGTTGGGATTATTTCCATGTTAGAAAGTCTACGGACTATAAATATGTATCTAGGGTTTATGAGATAAACAACAATCACGTTCACCACAAACCAATCTAGGCGCATCGCCAACTCCCTTGTCTCGAGGGTTTCTTCCGGGTAAGCATCATGCTGCCTAGATCGCATCTTGCGATCTAGGCGATACACGTTTATTCGTCGTTCATGCGTTGCTCGTGCTGAAGCCTTGTTGATGGCGAGCAACGTAGTTATCATAGATGTGTTAGGGTTAGCATTGTTTCATCGTATCATATGCTTTCGTCCGTGCAACCCTTAGACGTCTAGCCGTCCTTACACCTATCTTAGGTGTAAGGGCGGCACCCCGCTTGATCATTATTTAGTAGATCCGATCCGTTATGATTGCTCCTTGTTCTTCAAGGATTAGTTTAATATCTGCATAGTTAGGCCTTACAAACGGGTTGAAGGATCCGGTGGCGCGTAGGGTGTAGTTTGCTAGCCCTAGACAGGATGTTCCGGGGATCAACTTCGTGTTGGTTTTTAGGCCTTGTCTAGGGTCGGTTTACGATCACCGTGCGTGGCCGCCGAGCTCAATCACGAGTAGGATGTTCCGATTATGTGGTGAAAACCCTAAATCGTAGTAGGTCATTTTAGCTTTATTTTGATCAAGCAGGACCACCATATATTCGTACACCTCGTACGGATCATGGGTGGATCGGCTCTTTGAGCCGATTCACGGGACAACTCGAGAGCCGATCGAGGCTCGTATTTAATGTTTACGTGTATGCCATGCAGGAAACTAAGCGAGGCACATCCAACACCTTCCCGACCAGGTATAGATCGGGTGGCACGCCCTTGCACCAGCATCGGACGTGCGTGCCGAGTCTTTGCGGGCCGTCGCTCGGAGGGACCAGGGCCAGCCGCGAGTCCCGGGAGCCTCCCGGCTCTACCGTGTTGCCCGTCGCTGCTCGCCGGTGGGTTTCGACCGCAACACATTCGGCACGCCCGGTGGGACAGTCTTCGAGATCAACCGCATCGCCATCTACATCCGAGATGGCGGAAGGCACTCCGATCACGTACGAGGATCCGACCGAGGAGCTCAAGAAGAAGTATGACGAGGTCAAAGCGATCCTCGAAGCCGATCTCATCGGCTCTTTTCACGAGAACCCGCTCACACGGCATCGGGTGGAAAGGGTTCTCACCCGAAGGCGCGCTCGATGGAGTAGACCTGTCCGCCCCGTCGGAAGAACACACCGGGTCTCCGCGTCAGGAGATTAACTTCATGGTAGCTCATTCGCTACACCGCCATTCTGAGAGCCTGGTGAACACTTTGGAGCGTGTCGCTCTTCGGGTGATCCAGGAGATCATGAGGCATCAGTACTCTCCGTCAGGACCAGCTCTGGGGACTCACCAAGGAGAGATGCCACTCCGGTCCCGTCCACCGCTGCCATTCGCGTTGGCAGCACCAGAAGTGCCGAATTCACCGGCATACGTCGTCTACAAGATCGGTGGTGACCCTAGTGACTACCGAGTTCTTGCATGAGGCGCCTAAGGAGATCCCTCACGGATACACGTGCACATACGTGCCGGACTGCGGTAATTGGGCACTCACAAACCGGGCCGCAACAGCGGGGACTTACGGGACAGCGGGAGGAACTTCGGGAACAGATCTTGAGAAGCAGACGTGGCTAGCTAAGTATGCCACTCCGACAAACCTCCAGAGCTCAGCTCTTGCAGTTGGCTCAGAGCTTGAGAAGCAAGCGTGGCTGGCTAAGTATGCCACTCCGCCGAATCTTCAGAGTTCAACTCCTGCCGGCCAGCACCGCGGATCAGATTAGTACCATCTTGAGAGACCAGTTCGGCATGGTGCCGAAAAGGAGGGCAATCGGCTATTCCAAGCCGTACCCCAACGAGTACGAATTGATCCCACTTCCACCCAAATATCGGCTCCCTGAATTCTCCAAATTTAGTGGATCAGATGGTTCCACCTCAATCGAGCATGTGAGCCGATATTTGGCACAGCTGGGCACGATCTCAGCATCAGATGTGCTGCGTGTGAGGTTTTTCGCACAGTCCCTCACAGGATCGGCTTTCGGGTGGTACACATCGCTGCCACCAGACTCAATCCGGACTTGGAAGCAGTTGGAGGAGCAGTTCCACATGCAGTATCACTCAGAGGCTTCCGAGACGGGCATTGCCGATCTAGCACAAGTAAGACAGAAGCGCGGAGAAACAGTGTCAAAATACATCCAGCGCTTCAGAAACGTTAGGAACCGATGCTATTCGGCTCGTGTGACTGAAAAAGAAGCAGTCGAGTTGGCGGTGGTGGGTCTCGCATCACCGATCAAGGACGTGGCCTCCCAAGCAGAGTACCCTTCACTGGCGCACATGGTGCAGAAGCTGTCATCATATGAGCAGCGCCACCCAGATGTTTACCAGGATAAATTCAAACGTGCGGTGGTCCTGGTCGAGGCAGATGAAGACGAAGGCTCTGCGGGAGATCAAGAGGTAGCAGTAGCTGAATGGACTCGGGGGGCAAGCCCCGTGTCCTGCAAGTGGGTTAAGCCACAAGGTACTCCAAGAGGGTTTGACTTCGACGTCACCAAGGCTGAGCAAATTTTCGACCTCTTACTTAAGGAGAAACGAGCTAAAGGTACCCGAAGGCCACAAGATCCCCACGGCGCAGGAGCTGAACGGAAAGCCATACTGCAAGTGGCATAACACGTTCACCCACGCCACCAACGACTGCAGGGTGTGGCGTCAGCAGGTCCAAATGGCGATAGAACAAGGGCGTCTAATTTTCAGCCAGTACGCCATGAAGGTTGACACACACCCCTTCCCCGCCGTTAACATGGTGGAGTGCACTTACCCTGGAGGGTGCCAGCCAGGATTCTCGTTCAACATCAACATGGTAGGACCTGGGCACCACTCTGGTAAGGACGGAGACGAGGGCAGCTGCTCTCATAGCAAGGACACGAGAGGAAGCCGTTCCACGCGATCGGCTCCGTCACGATGGCAAGCGCTACATCACAGAGGGAGAAGTGAGGAACGTGAGATATCAGCGACCTCTCTCTGATCACCTCCTCAACAAGTATGTGAGTCAATATGACCCACGCCGACGATACAACGACGATGATGAAAGAGATCGTCTGGCTAGGGACGCCAGGAGACATCGTCGGCATGATCGCGATGAGGAGAGATATGAGCACCACGCCAAGGAAAAGTCAAGAGAGCAAGACGACGAGGATAGGCACTGGGACTGTCCCTTCTTCAGACACTGCTGGGATTCAGGAATGAGCCGATTGCCTACAATCGACAACTGCCCAGAATGTAGACAGAAGAAGAAGGATGCAGCTAACGTGTCCGTGTTCAAACGTCTAGGGCCTCTCCCGCCTCGGAACAAACATGCTGAGTCCCCTCGGGTAGAAGATCTCGAGGAGTTAGAAGACGATGATGAAGAAGAAGAAGATAAGTACCACCGGCCAAGGTGGTGCCCTGATGGACTCAGCCGTTCCCAAAAGCGTAGGGTTCAGCGACTACGTGGTTTGGAGGAAGCCGAAAGGTTATACCCGCACACGTTGAGGAAGGCGCGGCCTGATCCGGCCGCTAAAATTCAGCGAACCACTGGACGAAGAAGGTCGGCCACAAAGGAAAGAGTGGCGCCCCGGACAAAAGAAAGCCGATGATGAGACATCGGGCTGGCACAAACATGGTGTTCATCCTTCCGACGGAGTTTAGTGCTCCGGGATTAGACGAAGCACTCGTGGCACAACTTGATCTGCGGCCCACGGCCGGTTATCTTTGAGAAGCCACGAGAAAGAAGCTACAGACATCTGAAGGCCCTGTACTTGCGAGGCTATATCAATGGGCAGCCTGTCAAAAAGATGCTTGGTGGACACCGGAGCGGCGATCCAACATTATGCCATACTCCATGCTACGTCGGTTGGGACGCTCTAGCTCGGATCTGATCAAGACCATCGTGACACTGAGCGATTTCAACGCCAAGCATCTGACGCACAAGGTGTTCTGAATGTGGATCTGACCGTAGGAAGGAAAACCATCCCTACGACGTTCTTTATTATCGACAGCAAGAGCACTTATGCTGTCCTGCTAGGGAGAGATTGGATCCACACCAACTGTTGCATTCCATCCACGATGCACCAATGACTAATACAGTGGGATGGAGATGAAGTAGAGGTCGTCCACGCAGATGATTCCGCCGAGATTTCAACGGCCGGCATGAACGTTTGGGAGACAACAGGCCAAGAGCCACTCTCAGGCATCAATTTGGACGACTGCGAGCGCATCGACGTGACGAAGGACGGGGTGAGGCTGGTCTTATCCACCGGCCTGACCGTGTAACAAGAGCAACATCTATGGGCAAACGTGGCAATGCCGATCCGTGTGATCGGCCCCAAAGATCTATGGAGGAACATTGCAAAACCTTCATTGAGCGATTCAATCAACATGGAGGCCGATTCCAGCAATCGGCCAAAATTATCCTCACCATGCATTCTGCCTGGGTTCAACGTCGATCTAATGGGCAATGGGTTTACGTCGGCTGAAGAGCTGGAAAAAGTCAACATTGGGCCTAACGGAGCCGACGTTCAAATGCAGTGCCTTGGCTAACTACAGAGCCGATATCCGCAGTTACCTGGCAGATTCGGGTCGGGGGGCACCTAATCAGATGAACATGTGCGATACATGTGCAGTGAAATATTGGGGGGCACCTAAAGAGATGAACATGTGCGATACATGTGCAGTGAAATATTGGGGGCCGATAGAAAAATCGGCCAGTAAAAAAAAATTCTCACGATGTACAGCCGATACACAGACATCGACTTTAGAGCTAAGGGACAAAGCCGATGCACGGCCATCGACTCTAGTACAAATTACACAGGATCTACCAGACGTGGATTTCGACCAAGTCAGTCTTCAGTTCAGCCTCGAGGACCTCCAACCCTTTGCGCAAAGTCGCTAGTTCAGTGGTGCCGTCAGAGGTGTCAATTGTGGCATACAAGACAACCTTTTGCTCATCAAGCCGTTGGCATGTTGTCTGCAATATCGGCTCTCAATAGTGGAAGAGGCGATCGGCTCGATGTTTCTGCTGTCGGTTTGGCCAAGTTGAGCCGAGGAGAGGATGGAGCTGCTCTGCCCTTTTTTGGTGGAGCTTGGGAAACGGCAGGTTCAGGAGATGACCCTTTTCTTGGAAGCCGACGGTGGCAAGTCTGGCTGGCTCTGCATGGTGGCTGTCTCAGAGTTTCCTGAGTTCGAGGCTCTTCGATTGAACTGTGTGTCCTCACCGCTGTGCTCGCCTTGACTGAGGCTCGGGGGGCAGCTGACCTGGTAGATACTCTGTTTTTAGAAGCCGATTGGGGTTTCATTGGCTGACCCTGCATCATGACCTGCTCCAAAAG
Source organism: Lolium rigidum (assembly GCF_022539505.1). Taxonomy (NCBI): domain Eukaryota; kingdom Viridiplantae; phylum Streptophyta; class Magnoliopsida; order Poales; family Poaceae; genus Lolium; species Lolium rigidum. The sequence goes on from NC_061514.1 coordinate 136,469,562, forward strand.
CGGTGAGTTGTTGTAGAAGAAGACCACCAGAGCTGCTGAAAGGAATCCGAAGGGGAAGCCGTCATCATCTACACGGTCAGGGCCGTTTCTGTTGATGCAAAAGGATAGAGCAAGGCGCTATGTTCGAGCAACAAGGAGTGGTTAAGGATCACCTTCAGGCCTGAGACCATAGCGTGGGCATTGGATGATATTGCCTTTGGGTCCGTTGCAGTTGCGAACCTGCGCGATCGACATCTGAGGTTCATATGGCCGTGGGTTGGATCTGTTCAAGCGGCGATTTGGGGATTTGAGTTTTGCTCTTTCGGATAAGTCGCAGGTTACCATTTGAATAGACAATATAGTTGGCCTTGCTCGCGTTTTATGGCAAGGGCCGATGCGCTGCCATCGGCTCTTAATGCATTGACTCACTTTAACAATCGGCAAAGTTGGAAAAGGGACAGAATCAGCTGAGAAATGTCTTCTTCATTAATAAGAGGGGATTTTTTACAATGAAGAGCCGATTGCTCAAGAAAGGAAGAACAAAAGAAGAGCCGATTGCTCAGGAATTACTAGTCCTATATTACTAATCTTCGCTGGCCTCGTCGTCGGCATCGTAGCTGCCGTCGGCGCTGCTTCCGGAGAGTTCCTCGTCACTGCTGCCCCAGCCCTCGGCCGAGGCCTCTTCTTCCTCGTCATCATAATCGTCCTCGCTGTCCGCCCAAGCGCGGAAGCGCTTCGCCGGCGGGTACCCAGCGGAGGAGGAGGAATCATCCTCCTCCTCTTCCTCCTCTTCCTCCGTTTCTTCTTCTTCCTCCTCCTCGTCGGAGGAGGTGGAGTTTGCCCAGGAGTGGAGGTCGTCTTCACTCTCGCTCTTCAGCTCCCCTTCGATGAGGAACTGGAGGTCGTCCTCCCCATCGGTCAGAGGTAAGTCGCCCTCTGACCCGACGAGTGCTTCGGGTGGGCCGTCTGGCACGTGGTCAAAGTTCCACTCCTGCTCGCTCGAGGAAGAAGATTGGAAAGAAAGGCCTGAGGAGATGGAGGAAGAGGAAGACATTGCTACAAGGAAAGAAGGGTTTTTTGGGTGCCGATGGCCAGAACAGAGCAAGGGGATGAAGTGGCGAACCGTTCAGCACAGTTAAATAAAAAGGGGCATAGTGGAGATTTAATGCCATTACGGTTCCGAGCAAGTGATGTTAAAGCTATCAAATCATGCAGAGAAGGTGTGAGGGCAGGGCATCATGATGGAGGATACTGCGACGGTTCTGCTCTGCCACGACATGACCCGACGAAGAAAAAGCAGAGTGATTTTGGAATTGTCATTTCCAAAACCAGGGGGGCATGTGTTATCACCAGAATTTGACCGGATCAAAGGTGGGCCGCGATTACAGATGGGCTTGAAGAATATACATAGAAGAAATACATGAATCGGCCTTGTATACAAAGTTTGGGCTAGTTTGCCCGTGTATTTGTAACATAGTAGGATACGTGTCGGTTAGATAGAGTTTGGCTCGTGCACGGTTGGGATTATTCCCACGTTAGAAAGTCTACGTACTATAAATATGTATCTAGGCTTTATGAGATAAACAACAATCACGTTCACCACAAACCAATCTAGGCGCATCGCCAACTCCCTTGTCTCGAGGGTTTCTTCCGGGTAAGCATCATGCTGCCTAGATCGCATCTTGCGATCTAGGCGATACACGTTTATTCGTCGTTCATGCGTTGCTCGTGCTGAAGCCTTGTTGATGGCGAGCAACGTAGTTATCATAGATGTGTTAGGGTTAGCATCGTTTCATCGTATCATATGCTTTCGTCCGTGCAACCCTTAGACGTCTAGCCATCCTTACACCTATCTTAGGTGTAAGGGCGGCACCCCGCTTGATCATTATTTAGTAGATCCGATCCGTTATGATTGCTCCTTGTTCTTCAAGGATTAGTTTAATATCTGCATAGTTAGGCCTTACAAACGGGTTGAAGGATCCAGTGGCACATAGGGTGTAGTTTGCTAGCCCTAGACAGGATGTTCCGGGGATCAACTTCGTGTTGGTTTTTAGGCCTTGTCTAGGGTCGGTTTACGATCACCGTGCGTGGCCGCCGAGCTCAATCACGAGTAGGATGTTCCGATTATGTGGTGAAAACCCTAAATCGTAGTAGGTCGTTTTAGCTTTATTTTGATCAAGCAGGACCACCATATATTCGTACACCTCGTACGGATCATGGGTGGATTGGCTCTTTGAGCCGATTCACGGGACAACCTGAGAGCCGATCGAGGCTCGTATTTAATGTTTACGTGTATGCCATGCAGGAAACTAAGCGAGGCACATCCAACACCTTCCTGACCAGGTATAGGTCAGGTGGCACGCCCTTGCACCAGCATCGGACGTGCGTGCCGAGTCTTTGCGGGCCGTCGCTCGGAGGGACCAGGGCCAGCCGCAGTCCTGGGATCCTCCCGGCTCTACCGTGTTGCCCGTCGCTGCTCGCCGGTGGGTTTCTGACCGCAACAGGTGGAAGTTTCAGTTTTGGACATATATCCTCAATCTCATATGAGAACACTAATTGTTGCCACATGCTTATGCATTAAAGAGGAGTCCATTATCTGTTGTCTATGTTGTCCCGGTATGGATGTCTAAGTTGAGAATAATCAAAAGCGAGAAATCCAAAATGCGAGCTTTCTCCTTAGACCTTTGTACAACGGCATAGAGGTACCCCTTTGTGACACTTGGTTAAAACATGTGTATTGCGATGATCCCGGTAGTCCAAGCTAATTAGGACAAGGTGCGGGCACTATTAGTATACTATGCATGAGGCTTGCAACTTGTAAGATATAATTTACATGATACATATGCTTTATTACTACCGTTGACAAAATTGTTTCTTGTTTTCAAAATAAAAGCTCTAGCACAAATATAGCAATCGATGCTTTCCTCTTTGAAGGACCTTTCTTTTACTTTTATGTTGAGTCAGTTCACCTATCTCTCTCCACCTCAAGAAGCAAACACTTGTGTGAACTGTGCATTGATTCCTACATACTTGCATATTGCACTTGTTATATTACTCTATGTTGACAATTATCCATGAGATATACATGTTATAAGTTGAAAGCAACCGCTGAAACTTAATCTTCCTTTGTGTTGCTTCAATACCTTTACTTTAATTTATTGCTTTATGAGTTAACTCTTATGCAAGACTTATTGATGCTTGTCTTGAAGTACTATTCATGAAAAGTCTTTGCTTTATGATTCAGTTGTTTACTCATGTCATTACCATTGTTTTGATCGCTGCATTCATTACATATGCTTACAATAGTATGATCAAGGTTATGATGGCATGTCACTCCGAAATTATCTTTGTTATCGTTTACATGCTCGGGACGAGCAGGAACTAAGCTTGGGGATGCTGATACGTCTCCGACGTATCGATAATTTCTTATGTTCCATGCCACATTATTGATGATATCTACATGTTTTATACACATTATATGTCGTATTTATGCATTTTCCGGCACTAACCTATTAACGAGATGCCGAAGAGCCGATTCTTGTTTTCTGCTGTTTTTGGTTTCAGAAATCCTACAAAGGAAATATTCTCGGAATTGGACGAAATCAACGCCCAGGGTCCTATTTTGCCACGAAGCTTCCAGAAGACTGAAGAGAAGACGAAGTGGGGCCACGGGGCGCCGCCACACTAGGGCGGCGCGGCCCGAGAGGGGCCCGCGTGGCCCTGCCGTGTGGGGCCCCCGTGACCCCTCCGACTCCGCCCTTCCGCCTACTTAAGGTTTTCGTCGCGAAACCCCCGATGCCGAGAGCCACGATACGGAAAACCTTGCGAGACGCCGCCGCCGCCAATCCCATCTCGGGGGATTCGGAGATCGCCTCCCGGCACCCTGCCGGAGAGGGGAATCATCTCCCGGAGGACTCTTCACCGCCATGGTCGCCTCCGGAGTGATGAGTGAGTAGTTCACCCCTGGACTATGGGTCCATAGCAGTAGCTAGATGGTTGTCTTCTCCTCATGTGCTTCATTGTCGGATCTTGTGAGCTGCCTAACATGATCAAGATCATCTATCTGTAATTCTATATGTTGTGTTTGTCGGGATCCGATGGATAGAGAATACTATGTTATGTTGATTATCAATCTATTACCTATGTGTTGTTTATGATCTTGCATGCTCTCCGTTATTAATAGAGGCTCTGGCCAAGTTTTTGCTCTTAACTCCAAGAGGGAGTATTTATGCTCGATAGTGGGTTCATGCCTCCATTAAATGCGGGACGAGTGACGGAAAGTTCTAAGGTTGTGGATGTGCTGTTGCCACTAGGGATAAAACATTGATGCTATGTCCGAGGATGTAGTTATTGATTACATTACGCACCATACTTAATGCAATTGTCTGTTGTTTTGCAACTTAATACTGGAAGGGGTTCGGATGATAACTTGAAGGTGGACTTTTTAGGCATAGATGCATGCTTGGATAGCGGTCTATGTAC
>NC_061514.1:136474122-136679201 GCF_022539505.1 Lolium rigidum
ATCAACTTATCTAAATAAATTCTCTTATAAAGAGAGAAAGGCATAACACTAACACCCGCTCCCAAATCACATAGAGCAGTTCTAACATAATTATTCTTAATAGAACAAGGAATAGTCGGAATACCTGGGTCGCCAAGCTTCTTTGGAACCTTACCATTAAAAGAATAATTAGCAAGCACAGTGGAAATCTCCTCATTAGGAATTTTCCTTTTGTTAGAGACAATATCTTTCATATACTTTGAATAAGGAGGCAATTTAATAGCATCAGTCAAAGGTATTTGCAGGAATAAAGGTTTCATCCAATCACAGAATTTATTATAGTGTTCTTCTTCCTTTGATTTTAGTTTCTTAGCAGGAAAAGGCATTTGCTTTTGAACCCAAGGTTCTCTTTCATTACCATGTTTCTTAGCAATAAAATCTTCTTTAGTATACTTTTTATTTTTAGCATGCTTTTCAGGTTCTTCTTCAACCTCTTCTTTATCAGAAGCATCATTCTTTTCATTATCTTTATCATGTTCATTACCACTTTCGGTTTCAGACATCGAAATAGAAATACTATTAGGATCATTAACAGGCTCGAGAGGATTCTACAACAGTTTTATGTTTCTTTTTCTTAGATGGAGCACTAGTTTCGAGTTCGTTGAGAATCTTGTTCAACTCTTTTGGGATGCCCTTCGGGATATAGAGGATCCTGGGTAGAAACACCGCCTCTAGTTGTTACTTCATAAGCATGCTTTTCTTTAGAATTATCTTTTAACAAGTCATTTTGCACTTTAGTGAGTTGATCAATTTGAGTTTGAACCATTTGAAAATGTTTAACAAGCATCTTAACATCATTGGAGGTTCTCTCCACAATACCATGCAATTCACCAATAGCTCGAGAATTTTCCATTAAATGATTCTCTACTCTCATATTGAAATTACTCTGCTTAACAATATAATTATCAAACTCATCTGAGCATTGAGCAGGAGGTTTTGAATATGGAATATCTTCTCTAGTAAAGCGTTCAAGAGAGTGTACCTCAATCATGGATGAAGGGGAGTGATCTTACATGAATCTTCTATGGGAGGTAAATTCTTCACATCTTCGGATTTAATACCCTTCTCTTTAAGAGATTTCTTGGCTTCCCTCATATCTTCATCATTTAATTTAATCATACCTCTCTTCTTCAATATTGGTGTCGGGGTTGGTTCAGGTGTAGACCAATCATCATGATTCCGGCCTATTCTCGCCAATAATTCTTCAGCGTCGTCTGGAGTTCTTTTCCTGAAAACACAACCAGCACAACTATCCAGGTATGCCCTATACTCAATGGTTAGTCCACTATAATATATATCAAGTAAATCATGCTTTTCCAAATCATGTCCAGGCCGAGCTCTAATAAGAGAGCAAAATCTAGCCCAAGCCTCAGGCAATTTCTCTCCATCTTCCTGATTAAAATTATAAATTCTCAGCAAAGCAATATGTTGAGCACTAGAAGGAAAGTATTTCCGGAAGAAAACATCAAGCAATTCTTTTGGACTATTAATAGAATCAGGTGGCAAACTATTATACCAAGTTTTAGCATCATCCTTTAATGAGAAAGGGAAAATTTTAGCAACGAAATAAGTACGCTTCTTAACATCATCAGAAAACAAGCTACTAAGAGTAGATAGCTCAATCATGTGTTCTACAGCACTTTCTTTTTCAGTACCACAAAAAGGTGTTTTCTCAACAATAGATATATGAGACAAATCAAGAGAAAAATCATAATCCTTATCCTTAATGTTTATAGGAGATGTGGCAAATTTAGGATCAGGAGACAGCTTATATCTAACGAGTATGTTGTGCAAGCAACTTTTTAATTTTTCTTGCATCAGTAGTAGCATTGCATTTATCAATAAAATCATCATCAAGTTCTACATAATCTTCATCAAGATCATCACTAGAGTATTCAACAGACTCCGGTGAATTAACAGGTGTAGCAGAATTTTCATTAGGAGTTTCAGTACTTTCAATTTGTCTAGACCTAGCAATCGTAGCATCTAGAAAAGATCCCAATGAACCACTATCATCAAGCACAACAGAAGCATCATCAATATTATAAGAATTTTCAGATCTGGTAGAAGTACTAGCATGTGAAGCATGTGGTGGTGAAAAAAGTTTATCAATCACAGATGGTGAATCAAGAGCAGCAGAGGTACTCAGAGTTGTACCTTTTCTTGTAGTGGATGGTAATATAGCGACTTTAGGATCGCGAGGTTTACCCATGATGGAGAATTTGCAGCGAACAATATCAATCCAAGTGAACTTCCAAATAAAGCTATGCTCCCCGGCAACGGCGCCGTGAAAATAGTCTTGATGACCCACAAGTATAGGGGATCGCAACAGTCTTCGCGGAAGTAAAACCCAATTTATTGATTCGACACAAGGGGAGACAAAGAATACTTGAAAGCCTTAACGAGTGGAGTTGTCAATTCAGCTGCACTGGAAACAGACTTGCTCGCAAGAGTTTATCGAGTAGTGTCAGTTTTATAGCAAGTAGCGGTAGTGAAATAACAGGCAGCAGAGTAACAAAGACAGCGAGTAGTGATTATAGTAAACAACGAGGATTAAAATACTCGTAGGCACAGGGATGGATGACGGGCGTTGCATGGATGAGAGAAACTCATGTAACAATCAAAGCAGGGCATTTGCGGATAATAATAAAATGGTATCCAAGTACTAATCAATCAATAGGCATGTGTTCCATATATAGTCGTACGTGCTCGCAATGAGAAACTTGCACAACATCTTTTGTCCTACCAGCCGGTGGCAGCCGGGCCTCTAGGGAATCTACTGGAAATTAAGGTAATCCTTTTAATAGAGCACCGGAGCAAAGCATTAACACTCCGTGAACACATGTGATACTCATATCACCGCCTTCCCCTTCGGTTGTCCCAATTTCTGTCACTTTGGGGCCTCGGGTTCCGGACAACAATACGTGTATACAACTTGCAGGTAAGATCATAAAGCAATGAATATCATCATGAATCGATAACATGTTCAGATCTGAAATCATGGCACTCGGGCCCTAGTGACAAGCATTAAGCATAACAAGTTGCAACAATATCATAAAAGTACCAATTACGGACACTAGGCACTATGCCCTAACAATCTTATACTATTACATGACCAATCTCATCCAATCCCTACCATCCCCTTCAGCCTACAGCGGGGGAATTACTCACACATGGATGGGGGAAACATGGCTGGTTGATGGAGAGGCGTCGGTGGTGATGATGGCGATGATCTCCTCCAATTCCCCGTCCCGGCGGAGTGCCAGAACGGAGTTTCTGGTCCCGAGACGGAGTTTCGCGATGGTGGCGGCGTACTGGATGGTTTCTGGCGATTTCTTCTAACCCCCGTGCGTTTTTAGGTCGAAGGCATTAAGTAATCCGAAGGAGGGCGTCAGGGGCCAGCCGAGGCGGCCACACAACAAGGCGGCGCGCCCCCCTCTTGGGCCGCGCCGGCCTAGTGTGTGGGGCCCTCGGGCCCCCACCTGGCTTGCCCTTCTGGCTCCGTCAATCTTCTGGGAAAATAGGACCTTTCGCATAAATTCCGAGGATTTTCCTGAAAGTTGGATTTCTGCACAAAAACGAGACACCAGAGCAATTCTGCTGAAAACAGCGTTAGTCCGTGTTAGTTGTATCCAAAATACACAAATTAGAGGCAAAACAATAGCAAAAGTTTTCGGGAAAGTAGATACGTTTTGGACGTATCAGTAGGTAAACGATAACAAGGATAATTTCTGAAGTGACATGCTACTATCATAATCTTGATCAATACTATTGTAAAGCATATGAGATGAATGAAGTGATTCAAAGCAATGGTAAAGATAATGATCATATAGCAAAGACTTTTCATGAATAGTACTTTCAAGACAAGCATCAATAAGTCTTGCACAAGATTTAACTCATAAAGCAATAGATTCTTAATAGAAGGTTTTGAAGCAACACAAAGGATGATTAAGTTTCAGCAATTGCTTTCAACTTGTAACATGTATATCGCATGGATAATTGTCAATACAAAGTAATATGATGAATGCAAATAAGCAAGTATGTAAGAATTAATGCATACAGTTGACACAAGTGTTTGCTTCTAAGATGGAAAGAAGTAGGTAAACTGACTCAACATAAAGTAAAAGAAAGGCCCTTCGCAGAGGGAAGCAGGGATTACTTATGTGCTAGAGCTTTTTATTTTGAAAACATGGAAACAATTTTTTCAACGGTAGTAATAATTCATATGTGTTATGCATAAAACCTCCTATAAGTTGCAAGCCTCATGCATCGAATACCAATAGTGCCCGCACCTTGTCCTAATTAGCTCGGACTTCCATGGATTATCATTACATTACATATGTTTCAACCAAGTGTCACAAAGGGGTAGCTCTATGCCACCTGTACATAGGTCCAAGGAGATAAATCGCATTTGATTTCTCAATTTTGATAGATCTCAACTTGAGGACATCCATACCGGGACAACATAGAAAACAGATAATGGACTCCTCTTTTTAATGCTTAAGCATTCAACAACAGATAATATTCTCATAAGAGATTGAGGATTAATGTCCAAACTGAAACTTCCACCATGATACATGGCTTTGGTTGGAGGCCCAATGTTCTTCTCTAACAGTATGCATACTCAAACCATTTAATCATGATAAATCACCCTTACTTCAGACAAGAAGAACATGCATAGCAACTCACATGATATTCAACAAATGTGTAAAAGTTGATGGCGTCCCCAGAAACATGGTTACCGCTCAACAAGCAACTTATAAGAAATAAGATACATAAGCGACATATTCAATACCACAATAGTTTTTAAGCTATTTTCCCATGAGCTATGTATTGCAAAGACAAGGAATGAAATTTTAAAGGTAGCACGCAAGCAATTTACTTGGATTGGCAGAGAAATACCACATATTGGTAGTTATGGTTGACACAAATGGCATAGGTTTTGGCTCAAGGTTTTTGGATGCACGAGAAGCATTTCCTCTCAGTACAAGGCTTTGGCTAGCAAGGTTGTTTGAAGCAAACACAAGTATGAAACGGTACAGCAAAAACTTACACAAGAACATATTGCAAGCATTATAAGACTCTACACTGTCTTCCTTGTTGTTCAAACACTTTTACCAGAAAATATCTAGACTGTAGAGAGATCAATCATGCAATCCAAATTTCAACAAGCTCTACAAGTAGTTCTCCACTAATAGGTTTAAACTACATGATGCAAGAGCTTAAACATGATCTATGAGAGCTCAAAACAATTGCCAAGTATCAAATTATTCAAGACAATATACCAATTACCACATGAAGCATTTTCTGTTTCCAACCAAATAGCAATAAATGCAGCAGCTCTCAACTTTTTCCATTGAACATTAAAAGTAAAAGCGAAGAACACTAGTGTTCATATGAAAAAGCGGAGCGTGTCTCTCTCCCACACAAGGTATGATCCAATTTATTCAGAGAACTAACATAACAAAACAAAAATAAAAGCACACAGACGCTCCAAGCAAAGCACATAATATGTGACGGAATAATAATATAGTTTCACTAGAGGTGACCTGATAAGTTGTCGATGAAGAAGGGGATGCCTTGGGCATCCCCAAGCTTAGATGCTTGAGTCTTCTTGAAATATGCAGGGATGAACCACGAGGGCATCCCCAAGCTTAGAATTTTCACTCTTCTTGATCATATTATATCATCCTCCTCTCTTGATCCTTGAAAACTTCCTCCACACCAAACTCAAAGCAATCTCATTAGAGGGTTAGTGCATAATCAAAAATTCACATGTTCAGCGAGGACACAATCATTCCTAACACTTCTGGACATTACCCAAGGTTACTGAAATTTAATGGAGCAAAGAAATCCACTCAAACACAGGAAAAGAGGCAATGCGAAATAAAAGGCAGAATCTGTCAAAACAGAACAGTCCGTAAAGACGAATTTTTTAGAGGCACTTAACAGGCTCAGATGAAAAAGCTCAAATTGAACGTAAGTTGCGTACATATCTGAGGATCACGCATGAATTTTGTCAGCATTTTACGAGTTTCCTACAGAGAGATCAACTCAAATTCGTGACAGGTAAAAATCTGTTTCTGCGCAGGAATCTAAATATAGTATCAACTTTACTATCAAAGACTTTACTTGGTACAACAACGAAATAAACATGATAAGAAGAGGTTGCTACAGTAGTAAGAACTTCCAAGACACAACAAAACAGTAGCAAAATAAAAACATGGGTTATCTCGCAAGAAGTGCTTTCTTTATAGCCATTAAGATGGGCTCAGTAATTTTAATGATGCTCACATGAAAATAGAAAATGAAGAAAAAGGAGCATTAAGAAGCAAATTCAAAACACATTTAATCCTAACCCACTTCCTATGAAAAGGAATCTTGTAAGGGAACAAGTACTGAAAGCACAAAGCAACAATCATAGAAAGGCAACACAAGCACAACTTCAAGATTCTCAACATAAAGAGGGGAAACTTAATATTATTAAGATGCATATAACCATGTTTCCCTCTCTCATAATAACTTTCAAGTAGCATCATGAACAAACTCAACAATATAACTATCACATAAAGCAATCTTATTCACATGCATAAAAGTACCATTACTCTCCACATAAGCATAATCAATTTTATTAGTAATAGTGGGAGTAAAACTATCACAACCATCATTGTAATTATCATAAATTGCAGGCATGGAATAATCATAATAAACTTTATCCCCCATAGTAGGTGGCACCAAAATACCACTATCATTATAATCATCATAAATGGGAGGCAAAGTATCATCAAAGAAAATTTTCTCCTCAAAACTTGGGGGACTAAAAATATCACAACCAGCTTCCACAAGCTTAAATTCTTCCATAGCATTAGCAATAATAGTATTCAAAGAGTTCATGCTAATAACATTGCTAGAACTATTTTTCAAACAAAGTTCCATGGGTTTTTTAATTCTCTCTTCAAACACATCATGTCCTAATTCAATATAAAGTTCATAAAGATCTCTAATTTTTTTTTTGTTTTCCATTAAGCCTAACTAGTGAAAATAAAAACAAGAGACAAAAAGATAAAATTGCAGAATCTAAAGGAGATAGCTTCGAGCACTCACACACCGGCAACGAGTGCTAGGAAATAGCTTAGTAGTCGGAGGATGTGAATACCTTTTACCTTACCTCCCCGGCAACGGCGCCTAGAAAATAGCTTGATGTCTACGCACGCTTCTATTCCTGTAGACAGTGTTGGGCCTCCAAGAGCAGAGGTTTGTAGAACAGCAGCAAGTTTCCCTTAAGTGGATCACCCAAGGTTTATCGAACTCGGGAGGTAGAGGTCAAAGATATTCCTCTCAAGCAATCCTGCAATTAAGATACAAGAAGTCTCTTGTGTCCCCAACACACCTAATACACTTTTCAGATGTATAGGTGCACTAGTTCGGCGAAGAGATATTAAAACGTAGGTGGTATAGATGGTGGTAAACGGTAATTGCGATTTGAAGTAAATATTGCAGGAAGTAAAGATGCAGTAAAACATTAAATAAGCGATGTTTCCAGTATTTGGAAACAAAGCCTAGGGATCCTACTTTCACTAGTGGCCACTCTCAACATTGCAATCATAATTGAATATAAATATAAGCACTTCATCATACTACTCTCCTGTTGGATAAAGAACTCAAATTCATTGGGCAAGTGTGCAAAAGCACACCTCAAAGGCGTATTCCCAAGTACTAATAAACACCCCACACTGTCACCGTGAGCATTCATAGGAGGTACTAACACACCACAATTCATAAGGGAGTTACACACGGCGCACACACTGTCACCATTACACCGAGGTCACAGTAACTCCAAAGTTCACATAATAAAACACTTGAATAGCATATGACATCTAGATTGCAAAGCCTATGATCACATAGATGAACAAATAAGTGCTACTCTCAAACACTCTCTTGTTGGATAACAAACACCATTCATTGTGTAGGGCTACAAGAGCACACCTCAAGCCGGAGTAAACAAGCTCCACAACATCCGGAGTTCATATTAAAGTAACCTCTAGAGTGCATAATAGACAAGAGTAACATCTACATATTCATAAAGATCACACCATGGGAGAGAGAGATGAACCACATAGCTACCGGTAGAGCCCTCAGCCTCGGGGGAGAACTACTCCCTCCTCATCATGGGAGACAGCAACGGTGATGAAGATGACGGTGGTGTCGATGGAGATGACTCCGGGGGCAATTCCCCGTCCCGGCGCCGTGCCGGAACAGAGACTTCTGTCCCCCGAAACTTGTCTTCGCGATGGCGGCGGCTACGGAACTCTTCGTGGAATATGACTTCTTGTTTTAGGGTTTTCGCGACGGAGAGAATATATAGGCGAAGGGGCGATGTTGATGGAGTCCCGAGGGGCCCACACCCTAGGGGGGCGCGCCCCCCCTCTTGGCCGTGCCGCCAAGTGCTTTGGGGCCCCTGCTGGCCGCCTCCGACTCTCCTTCGATGTTCTGGAACCCTCCGTGGAAAATAGGGCCGTGGGCTTTTGTTTCGTCCAATTCCGAGAATATTTCCTGTGTAAGATTTCTGAAACCAAAAACAGCAGAAAACAGGAACTGGCACTTCGGCATCTTGTTAATAGGTTAGTTCCAGAAAATGCATAAAAATGATATAAAGTGTGAATAAAACATGTAGGTATTGCCATAATATAAGCATGGAACATCAGAAATTATAGATACGTTGGAGACGTATCAAAGTTCACCAAATGGCTGGAGGTAAAACCTATCGCAAAATGTGATGGTCATACGGCGGTGAAATTCCTCAAGGATGTTATCTTGCGGTATGGATACCCGCCTAGCATCATCACTAACAATGGCTCAAACTTTGCCCAAGGTGAATTCAAGCGATTTTGTGAGGATAACAATATCCGGTTGGATTTGTGCTCAGTGGCACACCCGCAAGGCAATGGCCAAGTGGAAAGAATAAATGCGCTGGTGCTTTCCGGCATAAAACCAAGGCTCATTGAACCACTCGAAAAGACACCGGGGTGTTGGCTCGATGAGTTTCCATCAGTGTTGTGGAGCATAAGAACGAATCCAAACCGGTCTACCAGATACACTCCATTTTTCATGGTTTATGGGGTAGAGGCCGTCATACCAACTGATATCCTCCATGATTCACCAAGGGTTCAGTTCTATACCGAAGAAGAGGTAAAAGAGGCCCGAGAAAACGATGTGGACTTGCTAGAAGAAGCAAGAGAGCTGGCTTTGGCAAGAACAGCCATTTACTAGCAAAACCTCAGGCGCTACCATAGCCGGAAGGTTAACCCGAGGGTGTTCCGGGAAGGAGATCTGGTGTTACGCCTAGTGCAGCGCACTGAGGGACGCCACAAACATTCACCTCCATGGGAAGGACCATTCATTGTGAGCAAGGCTCTGCACAATGATGCCTACTACTTGATCGATGCACAGGAATGGAAGGAAGGAAAGGCGGACAAATCCGGAGATGATACCAAGCGTCTGTGGAACATAGCTTTGTTGCGTCCTTTCTACTCCTGAAATTGTGGTGTAAGAAGTTCCTTTTTTGTACCTTATTTGCTATGAATAAAGATGCCGGCACCTCGAATGAATCTCGGGGACTGCCTCTATCGAAATTGCATGTAATATGTTTATTTTTTTCAGTTTACCGGTTGCTTGTTGAACATTTTTTCTTTCCGGTTTAGTAACGTGCTAAACCTTCCAGAGTCTTCGACTCTGCTGCTGTCCGCAACCCGGCTTCATGGCAAGCAAGATAAACCGTAAGGAACTAGGCACGTGAAACACGAAAAGAGGAAGTGGGAGCAAACAATCCGGAAAGATTTAACTAACCCCGGTTAAACCGGTTTTTTGTGAAAAATTTCGAGTTATTTCTAAGTTCAAGAAAGTGTTCGCTTGGCAAAAGAACTTTGTAACTCATACGCCAAAACACCCAGAGAGGTAGGCAGAGGCAAAGTAAAAGAACCAAGTGTGCATCAGATTGGATGCGGAAACGATTCCGGAATCTTCACAGTGCAAGATAAAAGCAAACAACAAGGGCAAAATGCTAAGATAGCAAACCAACATAACTTGATAAGTTACCGGTATAAGGTACCGGCATGATAATTTGTAGCACAACCAAGAAAAATGCTATATTTTATCTTACATCAAAGACCCCGGCATACCGGGGCAGAATTTAACAGATATTGTTTCATATGCCAACAGATACAACGAAGGCAGAGTGACAACATCTAAGCAACAGGGGCTTCAGGAGGAGCATCACCGGCTTCAGGAGCTTCTGGAGGGGCATCGCCTTCTCCGGCATCCTCATCTTCCTCATCCTCTTCTCCTTCGTCGTCAGTGAGCGCGTCCCTAACATCGGGAGGAGGAGGAATGAAAGTGCGGATCGGGGCGTACTCCGCTATCCGGTAGGCGCGGTCCTTCCGCTTCGCGGTGAGGACTGGATCCTTGTCGGTGGGAGCGTCACCGCGGAGGCTATGGAGGGCATCCAGATCATAGCTCTTCGTACCAAGAGCAGGCGATACGAAGCGCAGCGTCTGCTTCGGCACGGGCCGATGAGCACTGCCACTCCCGGATCCTCCGGCCGACATCCTTCAGGCGTTCGGAAGTGAGGCTCAGGTTAGCCGGCACCTCCTCCCCAGGCCAGAGCACCTTGAAGATTTGTATTGCCACATTGGGCAGATCGACAAGATGCCAGTCCACAGCTCGCATATGCTGGATCCGGGCCGAAAGCGCGACCAAGTGATCATAAGCATCCCAGGGTGCTTCCGGGTTGCTCATGGCTTGTTCAGCTCTGCGCGCCATCACCTTCTTGTGCGCGTGCGGCTATGAGTCCGGGAAGAGCCCTATAAGAAAAGAAAGAAGAGAAAATGAGGACATGTTGCCGGAAGGTATAAGCTTATAAGTAAAAGGGAGAAAGGAAAAAGGACTTACTGAGGGCCAGCGCGTCGGTTTGCATGACCAACCGGTCATACTCAGCCTGGTCCGTGGTGAGCGTGGCGATCCGGTCTTGCGCTGCTTTCCGCGCTCCGGTCTCCTCCTCCAGCTCTGCCCGCAGCACCGCGGTGGAATCGGTGAACTCCTTAAGAGATTCATCCAATTTGGATTCGGCTGCAGCCTGGGCCTCCTTCCGCTCCTGGTCATGCCGGAGCTCATCCTGCATGAACTGCTCCTTCAGCTTAGCGGAGATGGCCTCCTGGGCGTCCAGAGCTTTACGGTGCGCCAGGACGAGCTGCTCCTTTTCAGCTGAAATCCGGAAAAGAAATGTTAACAGAAAAATAACCGGTAGGAAAAGAGGGGCAAGACAACCGGAAAAGAAATTCATACCCTTGAGCGCGGAGAGCTGAGCATTGAGGACCTCGACGGAAGCTTCCGGAACAGTTGGTGCACAAAGAATTTATAAGTAATGAAGGGGAAAAACAACCGGTAAAAAGAAGCCGGAGGCACAGAAACTAACCTTGGCAATGGCTGTGGGCCTCAGCGAGGTCCCGGTGCTCCCACAGAAGCTCCTCGAAGAGGCGCTTTCGGGCGTCCAGCGTGCTCTGTTCAAGAAAAAAATTGCGGTAAGAAGATGCCGGCATATAAAGGACTTTCGCGCTAAAAACTGTGTTCTCAACCCGAAACTCGGGGACTGGCTATGCCGGTTTTTTGTGTTTCTAAGAAAGTTTCGCGCTAAGAACTGCGTTCTCAACCCGAAACTCGGGGACTAGGAGGATATATACATAAGGTTGGAAGATTGAAAACCGGCATAAATTTAAAAGAACTTTGAAGTTTTGTGCAACTTACCACCACGTTATTGTTGGCATCATGCCACGCGGTGTCGAACTCTTTGACCGCGCGTCTTAGCCGGCCAAAGTGCTGCCCAATGCTCCGGGGGCCTGCAGGAACCACCACCGGCAGCTTGTCCTTGCCTAGGCCAAGCGTCGCTGGGGACAAATCCGCTTGATTCCACTTCTTAGCGTAATCAAGCAGATGGCCTAGATCGGCTCCCCCGCGGCTAAGCTCCGTGATCCGGCCTAGCTGGGCTAAGGCCGTCTCACCAGCAGCAACGGCGGCGCGGCCGGTGTGCAGTACGAGAGACTGCGAGCCGGAGGAAGAGGAGCTTGCCGCCGTGACCACCGCAGCAAGTTGCCGGGCGGTGAGCTTGGTGCCCTCTGGTGGAGTTGGCTTGGTGGCGGGCTCTTCGGTTGAGCTTTCCGGAGGAGGCGTTGGCGTAGTCTTGGGTGGCGCAGGAGCTTCGGGCGCGTCCTTTGCCGGAGCAGAGCTTGCCGGCGCGGAAGAATCCGACATGGTCTTAGAGGGGGAGGAAGCAGGAGTCTTCTTCTCTTTCTTCTTCGGGACGGGAGGAACCTGAGGTTCCGCCCTCCCGGCAGCTTCTGTAGCGGCGCCGATGTTGCTGGCGCCGGTATCTTGGGCTTCTGGAGGGGAGACGTTTTCCTCCTCCGCGCGGTGGTCTGAAGGTTCAGGGGCCGCGCGCCCCGCACTTGTGGTGCCTCCCAAAGGGGAGGCAGGAGTTTTGCCGGCACCAGATGGTGCCGGGCTTGCTTGAGGAGGAGGTGAGGCCTGGGCGGCCTCCTCGGAGCTTTCCGGCCTCATGCCGGCGGTGCTCTTGGTGAGTTTGAGCGCAGCCCTGAACTGTGAAAAAGAAAGAGTTGGAAAAAGCTATCGGAAAAAGAAGTTCACATAACAAAAGCAAAGAAGAAAACGGAAGCTTACCCGGAAGCAACCGGCATCTCTCGCTTCCGGTAGCGCTTGGTGGTGACCACCTTCCCGCCGATTTCTTGCCGGGCGCGCTTGGCAGGAGGAGCGACGCTCGAGCCGGCTTCGGGTGCCGGAGCCTTGTTCTTCTTGCCCTGGGAGGTGAGTTTCTCCAGGAACTCCTGGCCGACCTCAGCCTGTAGCGGAGCAGCGTGCTCCACAACCTGTGGGTTGGCGCTGGCTGAGGGGGCATCTACAGAAGGACAATGTATGAGGAAATGAAAGAACAAAATACCTCAAGGACAGTGACCTCATCGTCAGAACCGGAGTCCTTGGTTGAAAAGTTACCGGGGCGCGAAGCGTGGGTCCCGCCCATCTTGAGTTGTGTCCAATGCACGTAGGGGTCCGGGTCTACCTCGTCCAAGTCCCTCTTGCGGCAAGGACCTCGTTCCTCCGCGACAATACGAGGAAAGCGCTCGCGGGCCTGAAAAAGAATAAAAAAGACAGTTAGATACATATCAAAAAGCTACCGGAAAAACAATCCGGATCGTCAGGAGTTGGAGGATTGGTGGAGCTGAGGGGAAGGAAGCCCCACTCCTAGTCCATCGGCATGTCGGTCTGGCAGATTTGCCTAGCCTTGAGGACCACGTCCTCTTTGCTTAGTGGGAGGCCGGTGATCTTGGTGGGATCACGGGGGCCGCACATCTGGCTTATCTTGTGAGCCCGACGCTGGAGGGGAAGCACCCGGCGTGAGATGAACGCGCGGATGATGTCGTCGGAGCAGATGTTCGTGTCTTTCATGAGCTGCTCCATGAAGCGAACAATCCGGTTGGTTTCGATATGGTTAATCCCCGGATTGTAGCTCCAGTTGACCTTCGTGGGTGTCCCCGGATTGTAGGCCGGTAGATTGATAAAATCGGTGGCGCCCTTATTCCTCACATAAAAGAAAGTCTCTTGCCATGCCCGGCATGATTCGAGACCGGAGAATTTAAAGAAAGGGCTCCCTTGGCGGGAGCCGATGATGCAAGACCCGCATTGAACGGGAGGTTTGGGCTTAGGAATGTTTTTGCCTTGGACCGAATTGATCCGAAGGCAGAAGAAGCGAGCGAAAGCTTCTTTTGTAGGAAGGAGACCAATGTAGGCCTCCATGAAAGAGACATAGCAAGAAAGATAGAAAATGGCATTGCTAGGAAGGTGATGAGGTTGGAGTTGGTAAAAATCCAGAAACTGGCGAAAGAAGTCGGAGGCTGGAAGGCCGAAGCCACGCTCGAAGTGAGCGAGGAAAACAACAAACTCACCGGGTTCGGGCACGGGTTCCACCTCGCCGCGTGGAAGCCGGCAATATACCTGTGCCGGTATCCTCCGGGAGCGGTACAGCCAGTCAATTTCTGGCTGCGTCACATCTGAGCCCTTCTAGGCTCCGCGTGTGATTGAAGCTAAATCCACTCCGGAACCTTGGCCGGAACTGCTGGCCTCTTTGCCCCTACCGGTACCGGTTTCCTGAGCGTTCGAAGAGGATTCCATCTGGCCGGCTAAGATCTGTTCCCCAAAAGATACAGAGGGGGTCTCGTTGTGAGGGCTGCTGCCGGCTGGTTCGGACAGATATTCTGCGCTAGACATGCAAGTCTAAGAGCGCCCAAATCCACCCGCAAACTGTTTTCAGAAGATCTAGCCTCGCGTTAAGATCTACGAGTAAGAGAAAAACAAAAAGAAAAGGGAAAGTAAATCCCCTGCTGGCCCAAGAACTAGGAGGCAAAAAGAGGAAAGTATAAGAGGCGTTGAAGCTAACCTGGGACGGCGGCCGCCGGACAGGGGGCGATCTTGCGAAGATGGAGAAGAGCGGAGGTTGCCGAGGGGCGCCCGACGCAGCAGCAGCGGAGGCGCTGCAGAGACTCACGGCGCGGCGGAGCTCGACGGAGTTGCTGCGGAAGTTCGTCGGACACAGTGCTCTGGCGGCGAACAACGACGGCGGAGCGCAGCGGGCAAAGGGCTCAGTGCGAGAGAGGTTGTGAATGCGGAGAAGAGGTGGAGAAGGAACCGCTTCGCCCTTAAATAGGAGGAAGAAGTACTGGGCCGGCAACCGCTGGGCCGCGACGGTTCGTCTCGTGGGTCGCCACGTGGCACGGGAATACACGCAAAAAAGCAAAAAGCCACAGGGAGGCCACACGGATCCGGAACGGCGGTGGGGATCCACTACGGCACATTAAATGCAGGCGCAGAAGCCGAAGGGAAGTAACCCCTGGCACTGGCGCGTCAGAAACAGTGCGCATGTCTCTGACAGGCACTGTACCCAAGAAGTTCTCGACTTCACCGAGGAAGATTTTAATGTCATAGATACCGGAAGGATCCGGAAAGAAAAAGAAAGTCTGGCAGAGATGCCGGAGAGTTTGAACCGGGTGCCGGAAGGGTTAAACCGGTACCTAGAGTGTTGTGAACCTGGCATGGCCCGTTGGATAGGATCCACCGGACTATACCAGCTTCGGGGACTAATGTTGGGGGGATGACCCCCGGTAGGCCAAAGGCCTGCCAAACCGGATGGTTTGGACTATCAAGATACCGGTTTAAAGTTTATTCCGGACCGTGAAGTTAAGCTTTTGGCTAAGTAAATCTTTACCGGTATCCCCAAGAGGGGTATACCGGAATGAGATAAGAAGATACCGGATTACCGGTAAGAGGTGCACTGTAGCACGTCGGCAAGACTGGTCAAAGATTCTCTCAAGAGCTAGAGGACAAGGATGAGCTAAGCAAAGTAGCTTTAAACAAAGCTCTGACGCCAAAGGGGAAGGTGACGCTAAAAGCATCCGGAGGACGTCACTCCTCCTGATTAAAGAGATACCGTCGTCACCAGTGATTAAAGAGGCTTTGTAAAGTAGTTTGTCCAGTCAAAGATGCCATTAGGGTTTCCTAGGGTTTCTTCCCCTGTAAGCCACCCTCTCCCCTATATAAGGAGAGGGGGCACACCCCATCGCGGGGACGATCAACCTTGTATGCTATCTTGTATCCAGAAACCTGTAATCTCCTTAGATCAATGAGTAGAAAGATGTGAAGGGAAAATATTTCTTGAGTTCTTCTTCTTCTACCTCTGGCCAAGGTCAAGTTCTTCTAGATTCCATTCGGAAATCCATCCCATATAACCAAAACCCTCCCCCGAATCCTCTAGCGCCCATTCGGCCCCAACTTAAGCCATCCTATGGTATCTGTCTGTTCACCACGACGACAGTTATAAACGCCGAAGCGGTATGAGCGAGAGGGGGCCGTTGGATTAAAACAGGATCGGACTGCCGAGCCTCGTCTCCATCCTCGAATAGAAACGGCGGGGATCTAACCCTACCGGCAACGGACCTAGGGGGTCGGAGGCTCACCGGAGGGCGGGCGAGCGTCGGCGAGGCTGGCAGACGTCGTGGAAGAAGACGGCGAGGCTCCGGGTACCGGCAGCAGCTCCTGGGGTGGCTGCAATCGTCGACGAGCTTGCGATGGTACTGGCGGAGCTCCGGCGAACAATTGGGGCAGTGGTGATGAAATTGGAAGTGGGCAGTGCTCGAGGAGGGTCAGGGATAGGAGTGGAGGAGAGTGGTGTGAAGAAATCGAGCGGGGGAGGTCTCCTTTTAGATCGGGGGAGGTCTCCTTTTATAGCGGGCGAGATGTGCTGCGGGTGGTTACGGTGGCGGACGGTGAGGTGGTGCTACATGCGACTAGAGGCGTGGGCGAGGATGGTGCGCTGTTCAGGGTGTCACGGCGATCGTTACGCGCGTCATCGCAAGGAAAATGGTGGTCAGGAGCAGTGGTGCGTTCGAAGTCTCTGGCGGTACGGTGGTGGACATCGGCGATGATGGCAACGGCGACAGGGCACGGGAGAGAGAGTGACGGTGTCTGGCGTGTTCCCGGTGTCGTGGCGATGCTCAGGGCGGGCGCTGATGGCGAGGCGAGGACGGAGGCGACGGGGCACCGTGGCGCTCTGGCGTGCGCGGTGATCGTGTCCATGCGCGCGCTGGCGTCCCTGGGTGACGTGGGCGCGTCCTGGGCTGGGCGTGCAGGGCCTCTCCTTGGCCAGGGCGTGTACCAGCGTGATCAGGTGAGTGAGGTCAATCTCCAGGACATGATGAGGTAGGCCAGGGAAGAGAGGAGAGAGGGAGGGCATGGTGAGGGGCATGGTGAGTGACATAGGCATGTCTTGGTCATGTTTCTCCCATGAACAGTGGTGCCAAGGCTTGGCATTGTTCAGGGGATGCAAGGAGGCAATGAGGATGACACAAGCACTGGTGGTTTAGGCTAAAACCTGTTGGATATTGAGGTGTATGCACATTTCTGAATTATGCATATAAGGTGTTTGACAAAATGGCCGCAGGAGATTTAAATTTTAATTTTGCCAAAACATTTTATGGGTGTGATTCAAATAATGTTTGGCACATCTTGGTGACATTGGTTTGCAAACTGAAGTTGGTTTGGTGAAAATCAAAAATGAGGTGATCTTAAATCTGTTTCAAAGTTGCCACTTTGGATGCTATTTAAAATTATTTGAAAATGAATCAGCAAGGTTGGCCAACACCAAGTTGTTCACTTTTTTGTGTACTAGTGATCCGGGCAAAAAGATTAGGATGCTTGGTTTAGAAAAGAAAAACTACAGGGGCTCAAAGTAGGCATCAGGCTAAAATAGTCAAAAGTGACCATTATCATATGTGCATTGATTTTTCCTTTTTCTTTTTATTTGTTTTGCTTTTCTTTGACACAAATGTTATTATTTTGAGTTTTTTAATGTTTTCCAACCATTTACACAAAGTAAGCATGGCATAGGTTAAGATTTGCAAATGTGGCCATAGGCTCATATATGATTCTATTTTTATTTTATTTTATTTTTTTCTTTGTTTCTCTTGGATCCAAAAAGGCATGGTTAGGGTTTAGAAACATTGTCAAGTACTTCAAACAAACATAATGGCAACATCACAACATTTATGCATGAACACTATGCACACAATTTAAAATCAAACCAAGTTTTTGTTGGCTCCAAAATTTGGAATAAGGGAATTTTGATTTTCTTCTTTGCTTTAAATTTTTTGGGATGTTACAGGTAGTCATCATCCTTCCGCTCAAATCCAAGCAAGGCTGGCGTGTACAGATGTTCGGTTAGTTTCCGGATATGAACTGAGAAAAGATACATCTAAGACAGAAATTAAGCACAGAGCATTTCGTACAGAAGATAATGTTTTCAATGTACTTCGCCTCCGCCTCAGCAGCTTCAACTTGGATGCCAAAGTTTTCACTCTTTCAGCACTAGTTTTCAGCTTCTCCTTCATTTCTGCCATGGTTTGCGCGTGCTTGCTATCTAGGTCCTTCTTGATCTTAGTCTCATTTTCTTGAGATTCCTTGAGGGTGGCCTGGAGGGACTCATGCACGGCTTCCAATGTCTTCTTGGTGGAGATGTCGTCGACTGAGGCTTGCTGGCTAGGAGGTCTGGTACGCGTAAAAGTTACTCAGTGCAAATTATTTTCACAGCATAACGAGATGGACGATACCTAAATTATGCCGGAGGAATACCTTGGCTGGTCTTAAGATGATCCTGAAGGACCTCTATAAGTTGCTGGTTTTCCGCCTCCATTTTGCTAAGCCCTTCGATCAGGCCTTTCTGCTCAAGCATCACCTTTCTCATATTATCGTGAAGCAAGCATGTGTTCTGCATAATAGCATGCCTTGATTGTTAGCCGGAACCAAAATCTAGGGGGTTGGGCGAAAGACAAATCTTTTTGAGAAGGATACTTTTGGGTTTGGCCAAACATAGAATGATTATGCAAGATAAAAAGTAAAGCATCGGCCTAGCTCTTTACTCGGAAATGTATCCATACTATCTCAAGATTCCCTCCGGTTAGCCCCTCCCGGGAGTTCCATCCTATACGTCTTGGAAATGCCTAACTCTCGTCAGCGCATGTGCGTGTATCAGGACACACCCGGGGGTACAACATTGGATAAAACAATACCCCACCATTCTAGGGTACAAACCATGTGTTCACACACAATTTGTTTGGTCATTCCCACCCTCCGAGGCTCGATTTCCAGGGAAACCCCCGTTGAACGCGCGATCTACATCATTGACTACACCCCAGTAGCGGTGTCGCAGTGGCATTGTGCCTTCTTTTGAGTTTGGTTAGGTCATGGGGACATTTGGTGGCAAGGATGGATCCATACTATCTCAAGATTCCCTCCGGTTAGCCCCTCCCGGGAGTTCCACCCTTTACGTCCTAGTACTGCCTACGTGCCGTCAGCAGACGTGCGTGTAGCCGGACGCACACGGGGGTACACCATTGGATCAAACAACACCCCACAATGATAGTGTAGACACCATGTGTTCACACAATTTTTTTTGGGTCATTCCCACCCTCCGAGGCTCCATTTTCAGGGAAACCCTAATCCGTTGAACGCGTGGTCTACAACATTGACTACACCCCAGCAGCGGTGCCGCAGTGGCATTGTGCCTTCTTTTGAGCTTGGTTAGGTCATGGGGACATGTGGTGGCAAGGATGAATCCATACTATCTCAAGATTCCCTCCGGTTAGCCCCTCCCGGGAGTTCCACCCTATATGTCCAGAACATGCCTAAGTGCCATCAGCGCATGTGCGTGTAGCCGGACGCACCATGGGGTACAACATTGGATCAAACAACACCCCACTATGATAATGTACACACCATGTGTTCACACACAATTTTTTGGGTCATTCCCACCCTCTAAGGCTCGATTTCCAGGGAAACCCTAATCCGTTGACCGCACGGTCTACAACATTGGCTAAACACCAGCGGCGGTGCCGCGGTGGTATTGTTCCTTCGTTTGAGCTTTTTTAGGTCATGGGGACATGTGGTAGCAAGGATGGATCCATACTATCTCAAGATTCCCTCCGGTTAGCCCCTCCCGGGAGTTCCATCCTATACGTCCAAAACATGCCTAAGTGCCGTCAGCGCATGTGCGTGTAGCCGGATGCACCCAGGGGTACAACATTGGACCAAACAATACCCCACCATGCTATTGTACACACCGTATGTTCACACACAATTTTTTGGGTCATTCCCACCCTCCGAGGCTCGATTTACAGGGAAACTCTAATCCGTTGACCACGCGGTTTACAACATTGACTACACCCAAGCGATGGTGTCGCATTGGCATTGCGCCTTCGTTTGAGCTTGGTTAGGTCACGAGGATAAGTGGTGGCAAGGATAGATCCATAATATCTCAAGATTTCCTCCGGTTCACCCCACTAGGGAGTTCCAACCTATATGTCCAAGAACATGCCTAAGTGCCGTCAGCGCATGTGTAGCCGGACGCACCCGGGGGTACAACATTGGATCAAACAACACCCCACAATGCTAATGTACACACCATGTGTTCACGCACAATTTTTTTTGGTCATTCCCATCCTCCGAGGCTCGATTTCCAGGGAAACCCTAATCCATTGACCGCGCGGTCTACAACATTGACTACACCCAGCGACGGTGCCGCGGTGACATTGTGCCTTCGTTTGAGCTTGGTTAGGTCATAGGAACATGTGGTGGCAAGGATGGATCCATAATATCTCAAGATTCCCTCCGGTTAGCCCTTCCCGGGAGTTCCACCCTATACGTCCAGGAACATGCCTAAGTATCATCAGCGCATGTGTGTGTAGCCGGACATGTGGGTGGAAATGTCCTGCTGCGGGTATATCGGGGGCTAGGATATGTGCGAAAGTATGGTTGAAGGTGTAATGGTTCAATACATAGATCCCCGGTGTGACCTTCCTCTCACATTGGGGCGACAACACTGAACAGACTCCCGAAAAGCGCGGTTTACTCCGAAACCCTGATATGTGGGGGGATGAAGATGTATTGTACTTGTCCTATTGCAAGTATGGGTATAAACAATGTTTTAACTAACACTAATAAATAGTCAACAAAAAATACACTAAAACCTTAAAATAATTTAAAGAATAAATATAAGTATTAAAATAAATACAATAGAAATAGAAAAGAGATTGAAAATACCAGCAGACGCACGGCAAAGACAAAAACGCACGGCAAAGAGGTTCTTTGCCATGCGTCGACGAATACGCACGGCAAAGACATTCCTCACGGTAATGCTCTCGTCGTTGTGTGTCTATTCTTTACCGTGCGCTAACCTGGTGTATGACGTGCACCTTCCTTTGTCGTGCACTTCCCTTGTTCTTTGCCGTGCAACATATCATTGATGCCGTCCGTTGTAGCCAACTTTGCCGTGCACGGATTGTCTCCAAGCTTTGCCTGCACCATTTATTTGCTGTGGGTAGTGTTGTCGGCTCACGGCAAAGTCTTCTTTACCATGCGGTTGGTGCACGGCAAAGACGTTCCGCACGGCTACGCCGTTTTTTCCAGTAGTGCAAACCTTACCACGTAGGCTCCAGGGGTTAGTCACTTTGGTGTTTGCCATCGTTCTCTAGAGGTCTGATAATTTTGAAGGATGCGTACGGTGTCTCCTCTCCTCACATTGCCTTCTCCGTGTATCGGATATTTCACCGATGAAGATCGTGCTGATAAAGCCGGTTCGGAGCTGATAAATGCTTGAAGTTGTTATATCTACACGCATGGAGCGGGAGATGTCACGAGGCTACGAGGAATCTCGTTTGTGGATCAAGCAGAAAACTGAGACCGTAATGTAAGGGCATCTCCAGCGGGCGACGTAAACAGAAGCTAAGCGACCGTTTGCGTCCGCCCGGACCGAAAATGCGTCTGGTATCATCTCCAGCGGAGCGAGGCATCGTGACCGGGCTGTTCGCAGCGACGTAAACCCGGCGCATATTTGCGCCTGGATTGCGCCGCGGCGGACGCTGCGCGGACGCACCAAGTGATCGCTCGCATCTCCACCGGGCCCGCCTGGCAGCGAGCATGTATCGAGGGCCTCGCTTCCGCGGCCATCGCTTCCGCGGTCAGCACTTCCGCGTCTGCGCCGCAGCCTTCACTATCAATGTCGCAACTGCCTCTTCTGCGCGCACTGGTGGGCGGCGGCTGGACTTCTGCGCCGCCTTCAATGGCATCGGTTCCCATGCGCGGCCGGCCTTCAAAGTCACCGGCATCTTTCCTCTATTGCCTACACCTCCACTCCCACCACCACCGCCGCAGCACCATGGGGAAGAAAAAGAGCGACTTCGAGGCGTCCGGCAGTGGCACCAAGAAGGAGGAGCGACCGAACAGGGTGCCGCTGCCCGTCAGCATGGGGAGGCTGATGCACCGGAACTGGACGCCGTGCGAGGCCTCGGGGGACGTGCACATGCCTAGCGGCTGGCGGCTCAGCTACCGCCGGGTGACCGTCCCTACCGTGCCTGTGCGCGAGCTAGATAGGAGCGCCGAGATCCGGCGAAGGAAGCGGTACCTACCGCCGCACCTCCGCGTCGACCCCGCCTACGACATGGAGTCCGACAGCTGGCGCACGTATCTCGTGTCCGAGAAGGATCCGAGGAGGAGGGCGGGCTTCATGGGCGGCAGGGACTTTCCCTTCGACCGACCACGGGCGCCTTGTCGTCGAAGACAGCAGGCGCTGACGCATGCGTGGTACGACGACGACGACTACATCGAGGCACTAGCGTACCACAACGAGGAGGCCAAGGACGACAGCGACGACTACGTCGCATGCATCTTCTAGGAATGGCAGCTGGCCATGGCGGAGGGCCGGAAGTTTGAGTACCCGGTCAACATGACGGACGACGAGATCGCGAGACTCGACGTCCTCGTCTCGGAGAACGACCGACCTGTGCAGCCGTCGCTGCCCCGGTACGCCACCGGCATCATGCCGCCGTGCCTGTCGGAGGAAGAAGCCCTACAACTGGCGCTACAGGACTCGGCCACGCCACAACCGCCGCCTCCACCTCCACCGTACAACCCGTGGGGGCCCCCACCTCAGGCCTGGGCTCCTCCACCTCCGCCACAGCCCTAGGCTCCTCCACCTCCGCCACAGCCATGGGCGCCTCCACATCCACCTCCGCCATAGGACTGGGCTCATCCACCTCCAGCACTGCCGGCGCGCCCAGCGTACGTTCCGCCGGTTCCCAACAGGCCGTGGGTGGTACCGGAGCTCGTCGTGATCGACAGCGACGAGGAGAACCAGTAGGCGCATGTGTTTAGGGTTTTTTTTTCCATGTGTTCAACTATGTAAATTATGTTTTCATGTTATAAAAAATGGAAATTCGAGGAAAAAATGCATCGTGCCGCAGGAGCCACCCCCGACACAAACGGACGCGCAGACGATTTCGACCATTTCGGCCGACGCAAACGGACGCGCGCGGACATTTTCTGCCGCTGAAATGCGTTGTTCCGTTGAAGATGCCCTAACCCTAGCGGGACAACCGGGGTTATGCATGTGTGGACAGTCACAGAATGAGCGCCAGCTCTTGTCAGACGTTGACACATCATTCTTAAGATAAGGTGTTGTGGTGTTATGAGGGCATCTGCAGTGGTTGATGGATATAACAATAAAATATAATGTATAATTAGTTATTTTTTAATCTTATCTTTAGTGACGAGATATTTTAAATATGTGGGCAATGTCTTTTTTCATCTTTCTTTTTTCCTCACCACACCGTTTATCCTACGTTGGCAGTGATAAGATATCACCATTGTGCCCTGACATGTATTTAGTCGCATACGTACACTGTAATGTCTTTGCACGATTTGAGTAACCTCACCTTGAGAAGAAACACACAACCGTGAGACAGACTTGTGGTGTGTTAGACACGTATTTAGTCCAGTCGTTTTTCGAGTGGTTTAGTCCAGTCGTATACGCATGCTAATCTTCTTTTTTTTTGAAATAAACCATTTATATATTAGGTCAGCAAGCCGCCTCATTAAAAACCTTCCGGCCCCGTTAGGTATCCTGGAAGGAAAAGAGTGCGTAAAAAACTTGCCGCCTTACTGTCACAGGAGAGTTACATCATCGAGGAGAGGTTGGAGAAGAAAGCTAGAGGGTTCATCGACCCAATTACAATCAGTCCTAGACTCAATGCAAAACCTAGCAGTATCATGGGCTATTTTGTTTATCTCTCTCCTGCAATGACTATATTCGACCGTACCAATACTTCCCGCCACAGAGATTATCTCAGCATAAATGGCTGTCACATCATTCCAAATTCTTTCCGCACCCGAGCAGTACTGTATGACCTCCAGAGAATCAGACTCAACTTCCACCATGGTGAAACCCATATTCATAGCCAATTTTAATCCGTGGAGCAAGGCCAAAGCTTCTGCCATCGCCGCCGATCCCACATGCGGTATAAAGGTCGCCGCAGCTACAATTAAAAGACCCTGGTCATTTCTTAGAATGGCCGCTGAAGCTCCTACATCCTCCTGTTCCAGGAACGCTGCATCCACATTTACTTTTATAAACCGACCCCAGGGTCGTAACCACTTATTGACCATAGTCAGATTACCCTGGGGTTTTGCTTTTACCGCATTAGCTGTAATCGACCGAATAGAGGTGACACATTTGAACACAGGTGGTACTTGTTCGCCATGAGATCGACATCTTCTTAGCCACCAGATATACCATGCAGTCACCACAATTAGCTCTCTCATATGGATCAAGTCAAAGCCTGGGACAGGGCCTTGAGGCGCATTAAGAAGTGAGTCAAGAACTTCAGAACCTGAGCGTCCAGGTAACATAGCATTATAGACTTTATCCTCAACACCGAGCCCCTTCCAGATTTGCTCCGCCTCATTACAAGCAAACACCATGTGTCTAACATCTTCATTTTCCAATTTACATACTGGGCATAGACCATCAGTACCAATATGCCGCCTAAACAAAACAACTTTTAATGGCAAAACACCATGGAGAATCCTCCAGCAGTATATTTTGACTTTTGCCGGTACATCGAGGTTCCAAAGAATTTTCCACGTCGAATTATTCACAGGAGTACCCGCTATCAATGATCTACAAGAGACCCCATTAAACTGATGTCGCCATTCTGTGTGATATGCGGACTTGACAGAAAAGTTGCCCGATCTAGTTCCCCTCCAGGCAATGAAATCCTCAAAGCCATTATCATACAAGGGAATCTGGAGAATTCTATTTGCATCAATGGGGTGAAAAATATTGAGAATCAACTCTTGATCCCACTGTCCCGTGTAAGGGTGAATCAGTTCAGAGACTCTTGTAAGGATGCAGTCACCTCTGGGAGATATGATTTTTCTGTTTGGACTAGCTGGAACCCAGGGATCAGACCATATCTTAATGTTTTCACCACTCCCAATTCTCCAAATGCAACCTCTTTTAAATGTTTGGATCTCAGCAACAATACTCTGCCATGTGAAAAGAAGATCCATTTTTTGGCCCAGCCATAAGTATATCTCCATTGGGGTAATATTTAGCTTTGAGCACTTTAGCACATAGTGAATCTGGGTTATCAATGAGTCTCCACACCTGTTTTGCTAGCATGGCCAAATTAAAAGAGTGAAGGTCCCTGAAACCCATACCACCCTCCTTCTTTGGAAAATACATTTTCCACCAGGCATACCAATGCATCTTCTTCCCCTTATCATCATCTCCCCACCAGAACTGAGCAATGATATCAGTAATTTTCTTGCATATTTTCTTTGGAAGAAGAAACACAGACATAGCATATACAGGAATTGACTGGATAACTGCCTTAATCAGGATTTCTTTACCTCCAATAGATAGCATTTTTTCCTTCCATCCCTTAATTCTCTGTAGAGCCCTCTCCACAAAATGCTGAAAACAATCACTCCTATCTGCACCTACAATTGCAGGGAGTCCCAGATATTTACCAGAAATAGCTTCTGTATTAATGTTGAGAATATTGCACATATCAACATTGACACCAACATTGGTATTTGGGCTGAAGTAGATACTGGACTTGTTCACACTTATTAATTGTCCTGAAATAGCACAATAAGAGTCAAGAGCCTGTTGCAACGAGATTGCATTGTTCATATCTGCCTTCAAGAGAATCTTCTTTATTATTAGTTTGCTATGCGACCGTGGTAAGTCATCCCCTCGCTTGCGCCCGCTCGCGATTCACGTCTCGCACCCATGGGCCGCGCCCTTGCTCACCTAAACAAACCCTTCGGCGCACGAAAACAAGTACACAAAATAAATAAAAAGGAAGTCGACTATTATACATACTCTGCTACTATATACGGGAGCTGCTTTACACCGACCTGGTCGGTGTATAACAGCCACCGACCACCCCCAGGTCTTTGTTGGGCCAGTGCGGACGGACCACCGCACACCCAGGCAAGGTATGTTGGGTCGGCCCAAGTTTGTTTTTCTTTTTTCCTTTTTCATTTTTTCTATGTTTTAAATCCGAACAGTTTCAAATTTGAACAAATTTCGAATTGAATGATTTCCGAATTTGAACAAATTTCAAAAATTGAACGATTTTTCAAATTTGAATAAATTTTGAAATTGAACGATTTTCGAATTTGAACAAATTTTGAAATTGAACGATTTTCGAATTTGCACAAATTTTGAATTTAAACAATTTTCGAATTTGAACATTTTCGAATTTGCACACTTTTTGACTTTGAACATTTTTGAAATTTGAAATTTTTTCAGATTTGAATGAAAAAGAAGAAAGAAAAACAAAATAAGAAAGAAACAGAAAAGAAAAAAGGAAAAAAAGAAAAAAAAAACAGAAAACCGAAAAAAGGCAGCGAACTGGGCCTGGCCCAAACCCGGCCAGGGGGTGTGCGGTGGCCGGTAGCCACCGACCTGGTCGGTGTATAGGTTTTCCCACTATATACGATCACATTGGTACTTCTATGCACACGCAGCGGCAGCAGACAGGAGTGCACGAGGCACGCGGACTACACTCATGCCAATTTGAGCCTAGCGCCATAAGGACCGCTCAAATGGCAAGTCACGGTCGCCGAGGAAGCCCGCTTTCCACCTCGGATCCTCCTCGGTCTGGCGCTAGGTGTCCCATTGATTGGATTCCACGACGAAGGCGGGATCGTCGCGGAGGTCTGGCGGCAGTTACCGCCGCCTGCATCGGATCTCGGCGCTCCTCTCTAGCTCGCGACGGGCACCGGTGGGACAGGCACCTGGTGGCAGCTAAGTCGCCAGCCGCCGCCAGGCACGTGGAGGTCCCCCAACGGTTGCACGTCACCCAGTTTGCGTGCAGCACCTGCTCAGCCGTGTCTCCTTCTTGATGGCGTTGTCGGACGCCTGGGAGTCATGCTTCTTCTTCCCCATGGATGCGGAGGCGCGAGGAGGTGAGGGTGGGAGCGGAGGTGTCGTTGGTGTGGGCGATGACAGGGACTATGCCGGACACCTTATAAAGGCCAGGAGCGCGCGCGGGACACAATGCAATTGATTGCGGCGCGGAAGTCCAACCGCCGTCTGCCATTGCGCGCCCAGAAGAGAAAACAGCACCATTGATGATGAAGGCTGCGGCGCAGACGCGAAAGCGAAGACCACCGAAGGAGGCAGGAGAAAAGAACAATGTCAGAGAGACGCAGCAACGCGCGGGAACTTAGCTAGTTGCTAATGTCCTGGTACGATTTGAGCAACCACATTGTAAAGAAAACATACACAAGTCCACCACCGCAAGGATGTTTACTTTCGTGAGCATCTTTCTTTGGATGTCTTAGTTTTTTTTTTCACAAGAAAGATGAACTTTACCAACATGAGACCAGCTTTCTCTTCCACATAAGGGCTGTAAAAAGCAAACATAAAACCACGTGTAAATCAAAAGGAAAACATAAACTAGGGTTTATTGAAGTACTTCACTGTTGGGGAACCTATGCGCTCGCCAATCAGGGCAATGGCCATCTCTCTACCACTGTATTCGTAAGAGCATCTGCACTCGGCCACCTCATACGGCGTCCGACAGAGCTGGTTTGTCGGTCGTATTGAGGGATGCGTGCATTTTTTGGCCAAGTTTTCCAATCACAGCCTCAATTGAAGTTCAAATTTGATTTAAAAAGATGTGAATTTAGACATAGACGCCGGAATTCGATCAAACTTGGCAGTTTTTACAAATTTGAAGACAACATAAATAAAAACAACTAAAAGAACAGAAATCTAGCAGCCTAGGCGGTGGTAGAAGCTGGTGTAGGCGCCGTCGTGGTCATCGTTGTCGGAGTTGTCACCAACCAATCACACTTAGATGGGAAATGTCTCCGTTAAGTATTGGTGGTAGTAAACTTGGAGTGTGCCCTATATTAAACTAAATGTGGTGAAATCATCTATTATGCTTGGTTCTTAGGGTATTTCGAAGAAGTGGAATGTGAGGGTCTTTCAAAACGAGTTTAGAAAATCCTTCAAAACGATCGCCAAGATTTAGTTGATGCGAGAAATCAGGCGATCTTTTGGACAAATCATTTGAGAGTGATGTTTCTAGGTTTGTCAAAAGATTTGAACTTTTGTTGCATTTCTATCCTTCTTAACCAATGGGTTGAGCAAATTTTCTGCCTGTGTTTTAAAAAAAAACTTGGCAAAGCCGACCAAATCACTCGGAGATCGAATTTTTTGGAGGCAAAGGTTGCGACTGAATATGTGGTAATAATGTGGGATAATTTCCGATAGACAAAATCTATTACATTAAATGCAGAATAACAGTATGCATGCAAACCAATCTACTTCCCTATAAATCAGTACCAAGCTTTACCATATAGGCCCTAGGTTTACGGCTCCTTTGATTTATAGGATAGGAACACATAGAAAGGGGGGAAAATAGGAGTGCATATGTCATGCCTATTTAAATCTTATGGGTAGATGAACCATATTTTATTGTAGCAAAGAATTTTTTCCATAACGTATGAGCTAATGTTTTTTTGCTCTAGGATTTGCACTATAATATTTCTATAGGATTAATTTATATGAGATATGTTTCTATGAATCAAACAACTTATGTATGAAATTTTCATATGATCCAAATCCTACATAATCCTACACAAATGCTATGAATCATAGGAGTACAATGGTGGCTAATTGGGCATATTCTCCCTTTATTTTGAAATACATTTGAGACACATTTGAAAATATTACAACAATTTAAAGAAATATTCGCGCATATATCTTCACGTGCTACAGGCCCATAACATCGACGCCAAATAACACGAGGCCACGATGGTCTTTTGTGGATGGAGCAGAAAGTAAAACCATAACATTATGCATGTGAAGGCCTTATAATGGGAGGGACTTGTATATGATCACATCATTAGGTAGGATCGTAGAATCAACTCACAGAAAACATAGTTTAGAAATACGAAAAAATCTGAAAATAATATACAACATGCATG
Organism: Lolium rigidum; assembly: GCF_022539505.1. Classification (NCBI taxonomy): domain Eukaryota; kingdom Viridiplantae; phylum Streptophyta; class Magnoliopsida; order Poales; family Poaceae; genus Lolium; species Lolium rigidum. The sequence goes on from NC_061514.1 coordinate 136,503,118, forward strand.
TGGGTTGTATCTTCAACTGCAAAAAAAATCAGCTCAAAATATTATCTACACTTGGAGAAACAAAAAAGACAAATCTAACTGTGAATAGTGTCGGATCTAGTTGAATAGTATTTCACACTATTCACATGCAAGTTTATCATTTTTGGTTCTCTAAATGTATGTCGAATTTAAAGCTGCAGATTTTTGGCCTTGCATACGTAACATAGTTGTTTGTTGTCATTTTTTCAGAATATTTGAACATGTTTTGTTTTTCAAATAATTATTCTCGATCATAGATTCTGGAGTACCTAAAAGTTGATCCTATCCAAGTCATCCACGTCTTATAATCCCTAACGAAGCGAGTACGATGCATGTGTGGACAGTCATACAATGAGAGCCAGCTCATGTCAGACGGTGACACATGATTCTTAAGATAAGGTGCGGTGGTGTTATTACATGTATTTAGTCGTATACGTACGCTAATGTCCTGGTACGATTGGAGAAGAAACATACAACCGTGACACTGACTTGTGGTTTTAGGACAGGTATCCAGTCCTTTTCCGAGTGGTTTAGTTTAGTCCGATACGCACGCTAATGTGCCGTCACGATTTGAGTAACCACATGGTAAGTGAAAACATACCGCAAGGATTGTATACTGTCATGAGCATCTTTCTTTTGATGCCTTACCTTTTTTTTCCACATGAAAGATGAACTTTACCAACATGATACCAGCTTTCTCCGCATCAAAAGAGTTGTAAAAAGCAAACATAAAACCGCGTGTAAATTAAAAAAGAAGGCATAAACTAGGGTTTTAAAAAGTATTAATTCCACTGTATTTGTAATGGCCTCGGTCACCGAGACATGCACTGTGGCACAGCCGCACAGGCTCTTAGAGCATCTCTAGTCAACACATTCGGATCGAGCATTTCGGGAACGTGTTTCATTCGTGCCGCGTTTGAAGGACGTCGCTTCCCAGCCGCGTCCCCAAACACCGCCCCCAAACTTTAAAATATTTTTTTTTATTTAGTATATAGAAGAAATGTGTAGGTTAAATAACAATGTTAATATTTAAAGCGGTGCAACATACACAAATTACATATAAAAACTTCGAAAATATAAACAAATTTACACATAAAAATTTAAGCTACTTCTTCTTCGATGGCCCCGCCTCATCGTTCTTGTTAGATGTATATATCTGTATATTGTAGTTTCCCCATATGTTAGGGGGCTTCCTGCATATTTGCACATGTACATGTACTATATATTGTGGCCTTTGACCCCATGGTAATACAATAAGCATATTGCCCTAACATGGTATCAGAGCAAAAATTGGTCCTCTAAGTTTTCCGGCCGACGTAGCTTGTCCGTCGTCAGCTTACTAATTCTGGTTGTCGCGTCATTCTTGACGCTGACTCTTGTGCTGTTCAGGACCGCCGTACACGGGCCCTGGTTGGAGCTGGCCCTCGCAGCCTTGAGTCCCCGGGGCTCTGGGAGTTAGACTGGCTTCGCGTTCCTCCTGCTGACACTTCATCTGCCAGTTCTCCTGCGGTTGCTTCTTCTTTCACTGGATCCTTTCAGCAGTGACATCATCGGCTGGGTCACCTCTGTGGCTCCTGTTTATCGTCTTTAGTTCGTAGTGGTCTTCTGGGGTCTGTCTCAGAAGACACGTGTCTTTGCATTCGTGTCAGGGTTGTAGGTTAGTCAAACAGATTCAGCTTCCCTATCCTACTTGTGCGTCTGTATCTCAGCGACCTTTTGATTTAGTTCATTCAGATGTTTGAGGTCCGGCTCCCTTTCCTTCAAAAGGGGGTCATCGATACTATATTTTGTTTATTGATGATTTTTCGCGGTACACCTGGTTGTTTCTTATGCACTCTCGTAGTTAGGTGCTCTCTATTTATCAGCGCTTTGCAGCCATGGTTCGTACTCAGTATTCCACGCCTATTCGTGTGTTTCGTACTGATTCTGCAGGAGAGTATATCTCCCAGCACCTGCGTGGTTTTCTTGCTGAGCAGGGCACCCTTGCTCAGTTCTCGTGTCCCCGCGTCCATGCTCAAAATGTTGTCGCCGAGCGTAAGCATCGTCATATTCTTGAGACTACCCGTGCTATGATGATTGCTTCCTCTCTTCCGCCGCATTTCTGGGCTGAGGCTGTCGCTATGTCGACTTACCTCATTAACATTCAACCTTCTGCTGCCCTTCAAGGTGGTATTCCTCTCGAGCGTCTTTCTGGTCACTCTCCCGATTACTCGACTCTTCGTTTATTTGGTTGCGTTTGCTATGTCCTTCTCCCTCCTTGCGAACGCACCAAGCTGACCGCTCAGTCTGTTGAGTGTGTTTTTTCTCGGATACAGTGATGAGCATAAGGGCTATCGCTGTTGGGACCCTGTTGGTCGTCGGATGCGCATCTCTCGTGACGTCACGTTTGATGAGACGCGTCCCTTCTATCCTCGCGCCACCTCGGGTACTTACCCGGTGGATGATATCTCTTTTCTTCTTTTTCTGGATGCACCCCTGCTGTCCCTTCTCCTCCTCCTAGTTCTGATGCGCCTCCTTCGGCTTCGGCGCCATCCTCTCCTCCGTCTAGTTCCCCTAGTACTCCCCGTTCTCCGGCTTCGGATCCTTCCGATGCTGTCCCTTCTTCCTCTTTTTCTGATGAGTTGTCTTATGCCGATGAGCTCCCTCCTTCACGACCTGTTCGTCAGCGTCGTGCTCCAGCCCGTTACTCTCCTAGTCAGTATGGTCCCTCTGTCGTTTCTGAGCCGACTTCTTATCGGGATGCCGAGCGTCATCCTGAATGGCAGCTTGCCATGGCTGAGGAGATCGCTGCGCTTGAGCGCACTGGCACCTGGGATCTTGTTTCTCCCCTTCTGGTGTTCGTCCTATCACGTGTAAGTGGGTCTATAAAATTAAGACCCGCTCTGATGGATCTCTTGAGCGCTATAAAGCGCGTCTTGTGGCTCGTGGCTTTCAGCAGGAGCACGGCCGTGGCTATGATGAGACTTTTGCCTATGTGGCTCATATGACCACTGTGCGTACTCTTCTTGATGTTGCTTCTGTTCGACGCTGATCTGTGTCCCAGCTCGATGTTCAGAACGCTTTTCTTAATGGCTAGTTGAGTGAGGAGGTTTACATGCAGCCTCCTCCTGGTATTCTGTTCCCGATGAGATGGTTTGTCGTCTTCGACGTTCTCTCTATGGTCTGAAACAGGCCCCTCGTGCCTGGTTTGAGCGTTTCGCCTCTGTGGTGACTGCTGTTGGTTTCTCTCCTAGTTTTCATGATCCAGCACTTTTCGTTCACACTTCTTCTCGTGGACGCACTCTTCTTCTTCTCTATGTTGATGATATGATCATTACTGGTGATGATCCTAAGTATATTGCCTTTGTCAAGGCTCATCTTCGAGATTAGTTTCTTATGACTGATCTTGGTCCTCTTCGCTATTTTCTTGGCATTGAGGTTTCTTCCACTTCTGATGGCTTTTCTATCTCTCAGGAGAAGTATATTCAGGATCTTCTTGCCCGTGCTGCTCTTGGGGATGAGCGCACGGTTTATACTCCTATGGAGCTTAATGTTAAGCTTCGTCCTACTGATGGTGATCCTCTTCCTGATCCCACTCGTTATCGCCATCTTGTTAGGAGTCTTGTTTATCTTGCTGTCACTCGTCCTGATATTTCCTATCTTGTTCATATTCTGAGTCAGTTTGTCTCAGCTCCTACCACTGTTCACTACAGTCATCTCCTCCGTGTTCTTCGTTATCTTCGTGGCACGATCACTCGTCGCCTTTTCTTTTCTCGTTCCAGCTCTCTCCAGCACCAGTGCTACTCGGATGCTACGTGGGCGAGTGATCCTACAGACCGTCGTTCATTTTCTGCTTACTGTGTGTTTTCTTGGTGGTTTGATTGTTGCTTGGAAGACGAAGAAACAGGTCGCGGTTTCCCGTTTGAGTGTTGAGGCTGAGTTGCAGGCTATGGCTCTGTTGATTGCTGAGGTGACCTGGTTACGGTGGTTGCTTGCAAATTTTGGGGTCTCTGTTACGACACTCACTGCACTTTTGTCTAACAGTACAGATGCTATCAGTATTGCACGTGATCCGATCAAGCATGAGCTGACCAAGCATATTGGTGTTGATGCTTTTTGCTCAGGTGCAGGATGAGGTTGTTGTTGTTCATTATGTGCATTCAGATTTGCAGTTGGCGGATTTCTTTACAAAGGCACACACTCGAGCGTAACATGACTTTTTACTCTCCAAACTCAGTGTTGTTGATCCACCATGAGTTTCGGGGGGTGTTAGATGTATATATCTGTATATTGTAGTTTCCCCATATGTTAGGGGGCTTCCTGCATATCTGCACCTGTACATGTACTATATATTGTGGCCTTTGGCCCCCTGGTAATACAACAAGCATATTGCCCTAACAGTTCTCACGGTGGCGCTTCCTACTCGTCACCTCTTCCGAAAAGGCGGTGTCATCCAACACATCAGAGGAACTTGTGTCCTCCTCGTCGTCGACGGAGCTCGCCGGCTGCGCCTTCCGCTTTGCTTTCGCCTCCACCTTCGCCCGGGCCGCCGCCGCCTCCTCAGCCTCTTCCTCATCCTCGGCCTCAGCCTCCTCGGCCTCCTCCTCCTCCTCCTCCTCCTCCTCCTCCTCGGCCTCCCATTCCTCGCCGCTGTCCGGCGGCGTGGTATCATCGCTGCTGATGGGCGTCCGGACTATGTCCCACCAATTGTGCCATCCTAGAGACTTTCTTCGATGTCGGTGTCTGATGGAAGCCCGGAGAGGTCGCTCATCGTGAGAAGCTTGGATGAATGGCGACCGGTTGAAGATCCGAAAGCGCCTACGTACGGATCTTATTGAGCGCGGATGAACGGCGGCACAGATATCCAAGAGACCGGCGGTTGCTCTTCCTCAGAGTTCGCGCTCCATTCCGGAGGTTCGCGCCGATCAACGCGGTTGCCAATGCGAGGGTTCCACTTCTCGGCAACTACATCGTGCCTAGGTAGGCGTCGGAGTCGCTGACGCGTCGGTCCCGCCACGCCTCGCCTCGCATGCCCCGAGCGTCCTCTGTGTAGCGGGGACGGGCTTGGGGCGCCGAACACCGTATCAAGCCGCGTCGGATAAAAAGAGGCTTTAGGAGACGTGGTTGGAAACGTTTTTTTATCCGAGGCACCCCAAATCCTTTTAGGAACGGTTTGGAGGATGCTCTCACATGGCCCTAGCGCAGGGTAAATATCACCTGCTCCACCGAGGCCCCGCCCTAGTAACTACAAGCTCGATTCCCGTTCGCGTACACACTGAACCAGTGAAACCCCGGCGTCAGAGTGACCAGCGGCGAAACCTCGCCCACATGCCTATCCTCTCGCCATGGTGCGGCTCCATCACATGCGGTCGCAAGCATCCAAGAATCCACGTGTATATAAACCCTTCCATGGGCACCATTCTTCTCACAACCACACGGAGCCAGCCAAGAGAGCTAGCAGCGAGGGAGTGAAAGCATAGTGAGAATGGGTGGCAAAGCCGCTCTCCTGGTGGCCCTCCTGGCCGTGAGCCTGGTCATCGAGGCTCAGGCCGGCGAGGCTCAGGCCGGCGGCGGGTACACCCCCACCCCGACCCCGACTCCGGTGGCTCCGCCACCCAAGGGGCACAAGCCCCCTCGCCACCACCATCACCACCACGCCAAGCCACCTACCGCCTCCCACAAGCCACCATACGGCGTTCCTCCTCCCACGCACACGCCGCCGCCACCCACCTACACTCCCACCCCCAAGCCGCCGACGTACACTCCCACCCCAAAGCCTGCGCCTCCGACGTACAAGCCACCAACGCACCCCAAGCCCACGCCGCCCGCCTACAAGCCGTGGCCAAAGCCGACTCCACCCACCTACAAGCCCACGCCCACACCCTCACCGCCGACGTACAAGCCGGCGCCACCAACATACAAGCCCTCACCCAAGCCCATGCCGCCGACGTACAAGCCGGCACCCAAGCCGGCGCCAAAACCCACTCCACCGACGTACAAGCCGGCGCCACCAACATACAAGCCGTCACCCAAGCCCATGCCGCCGACGTACAAGCCGGCGCCCAAGCCTGCGCCAAAACCCAGTCCGCCGACGTACAAGCCGGCACCGAAGCCGATGCCCAAGCCGTCGCCGCCACACTACACTCCGACGCCCAAGCCGTCGCCGCCACACTACACTCCGACGCCCAAGCCGTCGCCGCCACCCTACACGCCCAAGCCCAAGCCGTCGCCGTCACCCTACACTCCGACGCCCAAGCCCTCGCCGCCACCCTACACTCCGACGCCCAAGCCCTCCCCGCCACCCTACACTCCGAAGCCCAAGCCCTCGCCGCCACCCTACACTCCGACCCCCAAGCCATCCCCGCCACCATACACTCCGACGCCCAAGCCGACTCCTCCGCCGCACAAGCCCCCCACTCCTACCCCTCCGGCGTACAAGCCTCCGACTCCCTCCCCTCCGGCGTACAAGCCTCCCACTCCGAGCCCGCCGCCGCCGCCCTACCATCACTAAGATCCTCCACTCGGCCATGTTGGGAGCATAGGTAAGCACGAACTACATTGTAGGCATTGCATCTGCATGAACTTTTTTATGTGAACAAGAGCTAACCAAGGAAAACTTGATCACTTGTTTTGCAGAATGTGATCGAGAAGAAGGGTTGTGCGAGCTGGCCAAGATGGGCCACTGCGCCATGATCCTCCTGCGTTATGCCCCTGCCAACCTAGGGCTAATCTCAGAGATCAAATAATATTGTAGATTGCTTGCTCCCCCTGGACCTTGATGTCTTATTACCAGAGTTGTGTTCGTCCCGTCCTAGCATGTTGTGTCGTGTGAGTGTTGCTTGTGTTGTTGTGTTACTGTAATACCATTGATCACAGCCGAAATGGAAGTGTTACAGTTAAGTTACTGTATTGTTGCATGTAATCGATGGTGTTGGCAGTGATCTCAGCCCCTGACGAGATGTGATGTTTGCATAGAGATAAATATATGTAACGTCTAGCACTGTGCTCGCACAGTTTATCACATCACATATCAGCATGCGGGCAAGCCCGCGGCAGCGTTAGCTTTATGGCTCGCTACAGTGTCTTGCACGGCAACCAAGCCAGTTTCTCTGCAGGATGCCCATCGCCCATGCTACACTTCAAACAAACACAGTCTAGTGTAGCCGTATGGACATCTCTTTTCGTCTAGCCGTCTAGGTGCATCCCCGCGCGCATGCCGTCCGATGGACATCTCTTTTTTGGCTACCGGAGCGAGTGTAATGCAGTGAGGTGTTTTCGTATTTCCTTCTGATATGAGTTTGATCTGCGTTCTGGACTTCTGGTGGCCATGGGTTGCAAATATGCAATCAATCCGAACGGTGTAGAGCAGCTGCGGTGCAGTAAATACGAAAGCGCAGCGTGAAACCTGGGCCGCTCAGCGTTCCAGTGCGGCGACCATGATGCCTGCCTGCCAGTCTGATTCAACTTAATGAATTGGCTGAGCCAAGTGAAACAAGACAAGGACAGCCGTCAGCGGAGTTTTCGTTTCAGCTCAATATGGTAATGCGTGTCACGTCTTTTTTAGTACTCCTGCCGGGTATCACTCTGCTTTCGTCTGCATTATTGTCTTGATTCACGTGGTAGCAACATCTATCCTCGTGCATCATTTTGTTCACAGTTTACACTGTCTAGACCATCTCTAGAAGCATTGGTAATTTTAGGAATCCAAACTAGTTACAAGAGGAGAAGAGAGGGTTTTGCAATACCGAAAATTTATCTGCTTTTCAAGGCTTTAAGCTAAACTAAAGTCCCAAAGATTTGAGCTCCAACTTCTATCTATGCATATGTAGTCCAAATCGCTCAATAATAAATTTAAGTCGAGTAAAATAAAATCTAAAAAAGTGTGAAACAAATACTACCTCTATTCCGATGAATAATGCTTATAAATTTAGTCGAAAGTCAAAAGTCACAATGTTTGACCAAATATAGAGAAGAAAATGTAAACATCTACAACCGGAAGAACAAATATATTATGAAAATATATATTCTACGATGAATCTACAAATATTTATTTGGTATCATAAATACTTATATTTATGTCTATGAAATTGGTCAAACTTAGAGGATTTTTAACAATAACTGAAATTATACGCCTTGTTCATTGGAACTGAGGTAGGGAGTAGTACATAATTATTACAACACAATGATCATCGACGAAACACAATTCTCATGAAGCAAGTCTAAAAGTTTATGCATGCCAAATCAAGTGTTTGTTTGACCACTCCACATACCACCACTTCTCAGGGAGATCATCTTTAAATTGTTGACGTGTCTCCGCATCTCAGATCTCATGGTAAACTTGAAGGAAGACTTGATGTGGTCTTCTCTCCGACGTGGATTCACCACCCGTCCAATAATATCATAACAACGATTCAAATACTCACCACACCACTCACCATCGGTGATCATATTGTGCAAGATCACACAAATCATCATATTGCTCCCCAATGTTTTTTTGTCCCAAAGCTGAGCCAGACCACGTAGAATAGAAAATTGTGCATGCAAAATTCTAAATTCCGTCTCCACATTATTTCTAGCAGCAGCTTGAGAACTATGAAAACAAGATCGCTTGTTATCTTGGGGTTGCTGAATTGGCATGAAAAATGTTGGCACGATGGGTATATCCCATCAGCAAGACAGTGAACCTTCTTGCATTGTGTCCATTGAGTTCAAACTCCATCTTTGGTGATTCTTCCATGGATAAGCTTGCAAAAGAGGTGAGCGATTGAGCACATTGATACCATTGAAAGCTCCAAGAGTACGGAAATATGCATGCCAAATCCATGTCTCCTCATATGCAACTGCCTAAATTATGATGGTTGGATCTTTGACATGGCCAATGAACTATTTGTGATACCGCCGAGCAGTTCTTCCGCCTTTAGTGCATACAATCAATGGGTTCAAGTTCTTTGGAAACCCCCTTATGGCGTTCATCTCCAAAAAAACCCTTGGTGTCTTCAGCATTGGTTGCTCTCAAGTATCGTTTGCCAAAACACTTGATAATTACCTTTGCAAAGTGCCTCAAATATAAGATGTCGTTCTCTCCACCATTTCAATGCGGTCATCCACCAAATATATCGGTCAGGATTCCATAGGCCATAATCCGCATAGCTCTGGTCTTCTCCAAAGTGCTATGACCAAGCAAGCCCGTGCAAGTCCTTTGTTCGAAGAAGTTGTGTTTCCCTTCAATCATGTTGGAAATGTAGATGAAAAAATCTACACCCATCCGAAACCATCGATGAAAGTACCATTCAAGATACACCGAGGTGAGCTGGCATCCTCCTATGAATCACCTCATGGCCAATAATAGAACCGCCATGCTTTGGCCTCTTGTTCTTCATCTACATCGTCATAAGAATGAAGAGCTCTAAATCTTCATCTCATTCCTTCTCCTCCTCGGACAATGAATCCGTATCATACCAACTCATCTACAATTCAAAAAAATCTTCTTCAAAATTTGTATGCACATATATACTATAACTTGCAAGAAATTGAAGAAAACAAATAAGAGCTATACCTTATGGATGTACTACTGGATAACTCGTGCGCGGGGTGGAGATGCGGGGTGGCCAGGGCAGAAACTGGCCCGTGAGAGCACTTCATGCCCCGTCGGGAGGTCACATGAGAGCAATTTGTGTCCACCTCAGTGGCGGGGGAAGCCGAGCAGTGAGAGGTACTGACGCGGACCGCTCCACCCTTATTAGATGTGCTAGGGAGCCACGGGGAGTGGCCATAGACTCAATTAACCTTTGGCCATCGCTGACGCGAAGGTCACTAGGAACAAGCTCTATCGGCGCGAGGCCTCCCCAGTCGAAATCAACCATCCACGGTGCCGGCAGGGTCAGTGGCGTTGCAGGGCAGTGTGGCACGCTAAACGAGTCGGCAGAAGAGGGGATGTGGCACGCTCAAGTTGCGCATGCGTGGCGCTGAGTAAGCCGGATGGGATTCAAAATGAGTGATTCTCATAATATTGTGGCACCGGCATAAAAGTAAGCCGAATAAGTTAGATTTCGTCAAGAATGCTACTGGATATGTTGGTAAGTGCGTGCCGGAATAAGTTCAACCGGGATAACTAATCTGGTACATGGAATAGAGTTTTGGGAGCGAACCTGCTGCGGCCCTTTAGCTGGCACTGCAGGATCACACCAGCTTCGGGGGCCAATGTCCAGGGGATGACCCCCGGTAGTTTAAGTGTATGGCCATGGCCAAGTTAAGTTAAATACCGGCTTACTTGGGTAAGCCATACAATCTTGTCTATGACCAGAAAAGATATTGACTGGATTAAAGGTCAACCGACTTGGGGGAGTCGGAATACCGGCATAGCCATGCCGATATAAGAGGAACCTGCATAATTTAAGCCGGTAATGTCAAGACACAACAGTTCATGCAGAAATGGCCGAAGAATGAAGACCCGACATACTTTAGTCGAACCGGCATAGGGGTCCGACACGAGGCCAACGGTCATGTGCCTGCCCCCAAAGTCTATGCTCAGGTCATGTCGCTACAATCATGGAGCAGTACAGGATAATATCATCATGATGCCAGGCACGTCGCTACATTCAAAGAGCAGGGTTGGCCATGCCGCTGACGAGAGGTGATGAAGCGCCAATTTTTGTGCATATAGAGGATGAAAAGTTACAAATACTGTGAAGTTATCAAGATTTTAGGTGTTACGAAGAAGATCAGAAAAATCATGCACTAAAAAGTGCAACACATGAATCAACAACTCCATGTTTTGTTTGCAACTTTTATCATCTAAATGGATAAAAACTTGGTACTTTATTTAGAAACCAAAGATTAAACTAAAAGAAAATTAACATGATACAACAAGCATGTAGAAAGAAAACAAAAAAATAAAAATATCTCGGGTTGCCTCCCGTAAAGCGGTTTCTTTATAGCCATATAGATAGGCTTACTTACTTGGATCAAGTGGGCCAAAGATGTTGTAGTTGTGATGCTTCTTGATAATCTCCTTCTCATCATTAGAAATAATATATGAAAACAAGATGTCAGGGTCCCATGATGTGAGCATACCAATAAATATATTTAACGCTTTAAAGCACATTAGTATACAACATAAAATATGCAACAAGTAATAACGAAGTCTATGTTTCTTCCTATGCATTGGAGTTTTATATATGAATGAATCACAACCAATAGGAGTATCCCAAAGCATATCTATGGTAGGTAAATGCAACTTATAATAATCATTAGCATAGAGAGGGTACTTATAGCCTCCTCTTTTATAATAATTGCACTTACTTGAAGGAAAGTTAATAGTGTAACTATTTGAATCATGAATCTTAGAGAATTGTGGCATATAAAGAGGATCATTACATTTATTAAGGGATTCATTAACATGCTTTCCTATTTCAAAATAACTATTAGTAGCACTTTTAATCATGACATCATGGCTGCAAGAAGATTTTTCATAGGCATAAGATAGTTGTAAACCATACAAGTATTTCTCAACATAATTATATTTCTCATCTATTGTGCAAATAGGAGATTTTAATAATAACATGGGATTCTCATGGATGAGAGCGTTATCACAAATACCAAGTTTATCATTTTCATCCTCACCTAACATAGTATTTTCTAAGCATGGAGGACTCTCAAGTAAAAATAGACCATCATCTAGAGCATAATCAATTTTAGAGTTATCATCACATGTTGGTGGTGAAGGAGGAATATCCCACTCTTCCCTAAGATTAGATGGAACTATGGCTTCTTCATTTTCTTCTTCATGTAATAGGGTAATTTCTTCTTGAGTTATGTGGTTTCTCTTATTATAATCAAGAACATAGATATTATCAGAAAAGTCATCTATACAATGATTTAGGATAATAGTGACCTCAAAATCGCAATCATGAGTCACACCACTGATTTCATAAACCTCATAAAGGAATTTTTTAATTCATAGCCTGCCATAAAGCTCACAAATTATTCTACTTCTTCCATCCCTAAATGAACATAACTATAAGTATGATAGGAAGCAATTGTATGTTGTTCATGGGATCTACATTGGAAGTCAAAGTGTTCACCACAACAAAAGTTACATGATCTTTTATAATGTGCAAGCAATTTATTAGCAGCTTTATTTAGAGGTCTTAAGAAACTTTTTAGTCGTTTCCCTTCACAATATTATCTATATTTCATAAATATCATAGCATTTTTATATTCCTCTTTCAACGTGCCATTTTTATCTTGATTAGTAGCCATACCAGTATTTTTGATATTTTCCATTTATCATTTTTATGGGTTTTTTGTTTTATGAAAAAGTACTAGAAAGTAAAGACTAAAAACAAGACAAAGTACTTTGCAAAATCTAAAAGAGATAAGAGACCTCACAGTGGTGCAACCTCCCCAAGGTTGGATATTTGCACTAAGTTGAAGATGAAGGCAATGGCGCTAGAAAATGTTTAGTAGTAGTTGTAGGAATTGCTTTATGCTTCTCACGCAACAACCACTGTGATGTAACTCTTTTCACTCCCCGGCAACGGCGCCAAAAAATGTCTTGATGATGTTGGGACTCCAAGTGCAGAGTGTCGTGTCAGTAGACTATTTTTCCCACAAGGGTGACTCGAGGGTTTATATCAAACTCTCGGGAAATGGAGCAAAGAGTTGTCTCCCCCTCTCTGCTTCTAGCAATCATGCAAAATAAATTAAAGGCTGTATCCCCAACTCCACCGTGTGGTTGTCAAGCACAAGGTTTCGTGTAAGTAAAAGTAAATAAAGTAGTAACTAAAGTAAAGTAAACTAAACAAATGAAATAAACTAAATAAAAGCAATAAAGGTTTGTTTGTTTTGGGTTTTGAGTGCATATAAGAAAGAAAAGTATTTTTGTATTTTTGGATTAAATAGTTCTCCAAATAAAAGGTAAGATAAAAGTGATGGAGATGTGTTTCTTACGATTAAAATTTGACCGGGGTTCATGGGTTCACTTGACTATTCTCTCTTATAAGTTGTATTGGACAATAACAATTCATCAATGAGATATGAAGAAAATAACTTTAACATGTATAAGATAAGGATCAATATGGGCATAACGTCCTAACATAGAGATGATGCAACACATCTCTGTTATACTCCACAAGATAGGAAAAACTTTAAGCAATATAGTATAAAAATTAACAGAGTATAGCCATAAGTATTTTATTATGATGTTTGAATACCAAATATGCTACCTTGAACAAACAATATCATTACTTTTGTCACGTAATGAACATGCCACATGCATGCATTCACTTTATCCCTAGTGAGATAGCAAAAGAAAAGGAAAATCCATAATAGGTCATGAATTTGTTGTCACTATTCAATCACTAAAATCATGCTATTTCATCTAAAACACACATCACCCCACACACGTTTTTGCATAAAACTCTGACCAGAACCAATACTTAAGAATGGGGTACATAATATACATCTATCAGTACATCTTACACAAAGTACGTATAGCAAAATATCATAACATCATATCATAGAATAAATATCACCACATAGGTATTACAAATATTACCATAATCATGTAGGGAAGCTCATATCACTACTAGGAAAAGGCCTATAGCTACAAATATTATTGCCAGTGCACCAAAAAAGATGCCCGCCGGTGCTAAATACTACCGGCGCGCCATGTTTCGGCCGCGCCGGTGATGACCCAATACCGCCGGAGCACGGAAAAATTAGTGCGCCGGGGATAAGGCTAAACCAGGTCCGACCGGGCGAAAACCGCGGCTCCCTTCTGCAGGTGCACCACCATGTTGGTGCGCCGGTGGTAATTTGCTTACCACCGGTGTACCTACATGGTGGTGTGCTGGCAATAAGGTTAGCTGCAATTTTTCCTCTCCACCCCCCCCCCCCCCGTGGACCACCTTTTCAGTTTTCGAAAAAATAAAAGAAAATGATAGAAAATTCAAAAAAAAAATCCTTTGAAATACCCATGTAATATGTCATCTAGTTTTAGTGAAAATTTAAAAAATATGAATTTCGATATATTATGCAAAATGGAGTCATCTTTCTTTAAAAATAATCATGTTAGCGATTTTTTGATTCCCAAAATTCGAAAAGGAAAATAGAGTTTTTTGAGGTTTTAGATTTTGATGAAAAAAATAAAAAGTACCCCCGGCAGTAACCTCTACTATATAGGCGCAGACTAGCCTCCTCCTCCTCTTCCACTTCTCCTCCTCCTCCTCCTCCTCCTCATCTTCTCCTTCTCCTTTTCTCCTCCCTGACGGGCTCCTCCTACTTCTCCTCCGGTGACCTCCTCCTCCGATGATGATGACGACCTCTTCCGGCGACCTCAACCTCGGGCCTCCTCCGGCGAACTCAACCACGGGCCTCCTCCGGCGACCTCAACCACGGGCCTCCTCCTCCTCAACCTCGGGCCTCCTCCTCCGGTGACATCCTCCTCCTCCTCCTACTCCAGTGACATCCTCCCTCGGGTGACATCTGATGGCGTGTAATTCACACGTTCTTTGGGAACCCCAAGAGGAAGGTATGATGCGCACAGCAGTAAGTTTTCCCTCAGAAAGAAACCAAGGTTTATCGAACCAGGAGGAGCCAAGAAGCACGTTGAAGGTTGATGGCGGCGGGATGTAGTGCGGCGCAACACCGAGGATTCCGGCGCCAACGTGGAACCTGCACAACACAACAAAAGTACTTTGCCCCAACGAAACGAGTGAGGTTGTCAATCTCACCGGACTTGCTGTAACAAAGGATTAACCGTATTGTGTGGAAGATGATTTTTTGCGAGAGAAAACGAGTAAAACAAGTATTGCGGCAGATTTGTATTTCGAGTATTAAAAGAATGGACCGGGGTCCACGGTTCACTAGAGGTGTCTCTCCCATAAGATAAAAGCATGTTGGGTGAACAAATTACGGTCGGGCAATTGACAAATAGAGAGGGCATAACAATGCACATACATGTCATGATAAGTACGGTGAGATTTAATTGGGCATTACGACAAAGTACATAGACCGCCATCCAAGCTGCATCTATGCCTAAAAAGTCCACCTTCGGAGTTATCATCCGAACCCCTTCCGGCATTAAGTTGCAAAGCAACGAGACAATTGCATTAAGTATGGTGCGTAATGTAATCAACAACTACATCCTTAGACATAGCATCAATGTTTTATCCCTAGTGGCAACGACACATCCATAACCTTAGGGGTTTCGTCACTCCCCCAGTTCACGGAGACATGAACCCACTATCGAGCATAAATACTCCCTCTTGGAGTTACTAGCATCAACTTGGCCAGAGCCTCTACTAATAACGGAGAGCATGCAAGATCATAAACAACACATAGGTAATAACTTGATAATTAACATAACATGGTATTCTCTATCCATCGGATCCCGACAAACACAACATATATCATTACAGATAGATGATCTTGATCATGTTAGGCAGCTCACAAGATCCAACAATGAAGCACAATGAGGAGAAGACAACCATCTAGCTACTGCTATGGACCCATAGTCCAGGGGTGAACTACTCACTCATCACTCCGGAGAGGCGACCATGGCGGTGAAGAGTCCTCCGGGAGATGAATCCCCTCTCCCGGCAGGGTGCCGGAGGAGATCTCCAGAATCCCCCGAGATGGGATTGGCGGCGGCGTCTCTGGAAGGTTTTCCGTATCGTGGTTCTTCGTATCAGGGGTTTCGCGACGGAGGCTATAAGTAGGCGGAAGGGCAGAGTCGGAGGGCTGACGAGGGGCCCACACCATAGGGCGGCGCGGGCCCCCCTCTGGCCGCGCGGCCCTATGGTGGCGGCGCCTCGTCGCCCCACTTCGTATCCCTTTCGGTCTTACGGAAGCTTCGTGGCAAAATAGGACCACAGGCGTTGATTTCGTCCAATTCCGAGAATATTTCGTTACTAGGATTTCTGAAACCAAAAACAGCGAGAAAACGAGAGCTGGCACTTCGACTTCTTGTTAATAGGTTAGTTCCAGAAAATGCACGAATATGACATAAAGTGTGCATAAAACATGTAGGTATCATCAATAATATGGCATGGAACATAAGAAATTATCGATACGTCGGAGACGTATCAGCATCCCCAAGCTTAGTTCTGCTCGTCCGAGCGGGTAAAAGCGATAACAAAGATAATTTCTGAAGTGACATGCCATCATAACCTTGATCATACTATTTGTAAACATATGTAATGAATGCAGCGATCAAAACAATGGTAATGACATGAGTAAACAAGTGAATCATAAAGCAAAGACTTTTCATGAATAGTACTTCAAGACAAGCATCAATAAGTCTTGCATAAGAGTTAACTCATAAAGCAATAAATCAAAGTAAAGGTATTGAAGCAACACAAAGGAAGATTAAGTTTCAGCGGTTGCTTTCAACTTGTAACATGTATATCTCATGGATAATTGTCAACATAGAGTAATATAACAAGTGCAATATGCAAGTATGTAGGAATCAATGCACGGTTCACACAAGTGTTTGCTTCTTGAGGTGGAGAGAAATAGGTGAACTGACTCAACATAAAAGTAAAAAGAATGGTCCTTCAAAGAGGAAAGCATCGATTGCTATATTTGTGCTAGAGCTTTTATTTTGAAAACATGAAACAATTTTGTCAACGGTAGTAATAAAGCATATGAGTTATGAAAATTATATCTTACAAGTTGCAAGTCTCATGCATATTATACTAATAGTGCCCGCACCTTGTCCTAATTAGCTTGGATTACCGGATCATCACAATACACATGTTTTAACCAAGTATCACAATGGGGTACCTCCATGCCGCCTGTATAAAGGTCTAAGGAGAAAGCTCGCATTTTGGATTTCTCGCTTTTGATTATTCTCAACTTAGACATCCATACCGGGACAACATGGACAACGAGATAATGGACTCCTCTTTAATGCATAAGCATGTGGCAACAATTATTATTTTCATATGAGATTGAGGATATATGTCCAAAACTGAAACTTCCACCATGAATCATGGCTTTAGTTAGCGGCCCAATGTTCTTCTCTAACAATATGTATGCTCCAACCATTAAGGTGGTAGATCTCTCTTACTTCGAGACAAGACGGACATGCATAGCAACTCACATGATATTCAACAAAGAATAGTTGATGGCGTCCCCGAAACATGGTTATCGCACAACAAGCAACTTAATAAGAGATAAAGTGCATAAGTACATATTCAATACCACGATAGTTTTTAAGCTATTTGTCCCATGAGCTATATATTGCAAAGGTGAATGATGGAATTTTAAAGGTAGCACTCAAGCAATTTACTTTGGAATGGCGGATAAATACCATGTAGTAGGTAGGTATGGTGGACACAAATGGCATAGTGGTTGGCTCAAGGATTTTGGATGCATGAGAAGTATTCCCTCTCGATACAAGGTTTAGGCTAGCAAGGTTATTTGAAACAAACACAAGGATGAACGGTACAGCAAAACTCACATAAAAGACATATTGTAAACATTATAAGACTCTACACCGTCTTCCTTGTTGTTCAAAACTCAATACTAGATGTTATCTAGACTCTAGAGAAACCAAATATGCAAACCAAATTAGCAAGCTCTAAGTGTTTCTTCATTAATGGGTGCAAAGTATATGATGCAAGAGCTTAAACATGAGCACAACAATTGCCAAGTATCAAATTATCCAAGACATTTTAGAGTTACTACATGTAGTATTTTCCAATTCCAACCATATAACAATTTAACGAAGAAGAAACTTCGCCATGAATACTATGAGTAGAGCCTAAGGACATACTTGTCCATATGCTACAGCGGAGCGTGTCTCTCTCCCACAAAGTGAATGCTAGGATCCATTTTATTCAAACAAAAACAAAAACAAAAACAAACCGACGCTCCAAGCAAAGTGCATAAGATGTGGCCGAATAAAAATATAGTTTCAGGGGAGGAACTCGATAATGTTGTCGATGAAGAAGGGGATGCCTTGGGCATCCCCAAGCTTAGACAGCTTGAGTCTTCTTAGAATATGCGGGGGTGAACCACGGGGCATCCCCAAGCTTAGAGCTTTCACTCTCCTTGATCATATTGTATCATCCTCCTCTCTTGATCCTTGAAAACTTCCTCCACACCAAACTCGAAACAACTCATTAGAGGGTTAGTGCACAATAAAAATTAACATGTTCAGAGGTGACACAATCATTCTTAACACTTCGGACATTGCATAAAGCTACTGGACATTAATGGATCAAAAAATTCATCCAACATAGCAAAAGAGGCAATGCGAAATAAAAGGCAGAATCTGTTAAAACAGAACAGTCCGTAAAGATGGATTTTATTAGGGCACCAGACTTGCTCAAATGAAAATGCCCAAATTTAATGAAAGTTGCGTACATATCTGCGGATCACTCACGTAAATTGGCTTAATTTTCTGAGTTACCTACAGAGAATTAGACACAGATTCGTGACGAGCAAAGAAATCTGTTTCTGCGCGATAATCCAAATCTAGTATTTACTTTACTATCAAAGACTTCACTTGGCACAACAAAACATAAAACTAAGATAAGGAGAGGTTGATACAGTAGTAAACAACTTCCAAGACTCAAATATAAAACAAAAATACTGTAGTAAAAACATGGGTTGTCTCCCATAAGCGCTTTTCTTTAACGCCTTTCAGCTAGGCGCAGAAAGTGTAAATCAAGTATTATCAAAGGGTGGTGCATCTACAGCGGGGTTTGGAGTTTTCTCAACCATGCATAGTATATTGGATGCATAAGTTTCAGCGTCTCCCTTTTCATTAGTCTTGGGCTTGCTACTCTCATCAAACAAATTTTCAGGAACAAGCCAAGCATAGTTATTTTCTAGTGCATCATTCATAGCTAGGAGTTTACATGGTATTGGTGCTTTGATCTCCCCACCATCATTAATATTATTAGTGTACCTTATTCTATCCATGTCCATTTTTTCAAGTGTTCTTTTAAAGTCGGTATAAAAGCCAAGCCTCTTATGCTTAATAAAAACTTTTCTAGCTTCTATAGCTATATCTTCAAATTCTCGCACTAAGACTTTTAGAACAAAATCTCTCTTCTCTCCCTGCTCCATATCAGAAAGTGTAAGAAACATGTGTTGTATCATGGGGTTGAGACTAATAAATATAGCTTCCATCATGCGCACCAAACAAACAGATGCATCTTCATAAGTAGGGACAGCTTTTGCAAGTGGTATATCTTTAAGATCTTCATGCATACTAACATGGGTGAAAAATTCTTCTATATTATTGATACGTCTCCGACGTATCGATAATTTCTTATGTTCCATGCCATATTATTGATGATACCTACATGTTTTATGCACACTTTATGTCATATTCGTGCATTTTCTGGAACTAACCTATTAACAAGATGCCGAAGTGCCAGTTCTTGTTTTCTGCTGTTTTTGGTTTCAGAAATCCTAGTAACGAAATATTCTCGGAATTGGACGAAATCAAGACCCAGGGGCCTATTTTGCCACGAACCTTCCAGAAGACCGAAGAGCATATGAAGTGGGGCCACGAGGTGGCGACACCACAAGGCGGCGCGGCCAAGGGGGGCCCGCGCCGCCCTATGGTGTGGGCCCCTCGTCAGCCCTCCGAGGCTGCCCTTCCGCCTATTTAAAGCCTCCGTCGCGAAAACCCTGATGCGAAAAACCACGATACGGAAAACCTTCCAGAGACGCCGCCGCCGCCAATCCCATCTCGGGGGATTCTGGAGATCTCCTCCGGCACCCTGCCGGAGAGGGGTTGCATCTCCTGGAGGACTCTACACCGCCATGGTCGCCTCCGGAGTGATGAGTGAGTAGTTCACCCCTGGACTATGGGTCCATAGCAGGTAGCTAGATGGTTGTCTTCTCCTCATTGTGCTTCATTGTTGGATCTTGTGAGCTGCCTAACATGATCAAGATCATCTATCTGTAATACTCTATGTTGTGTTTGTCGGGATCCGATGGATAGAGAATACCATGTTATGTTAATTATCAAGTTATTGCATATGTGTTGTTTATGATCTTGCATGCTCTCCGTTATTAGTAGAGGCTCTGGCCAAGTTGATGCTAGTAACTCCAAGAGGGAGTATTTATGCTCGATAGTGGGTTCATGCCTGCATTGACACCTGGGACAGTGACAGAAAGTTCTAAGGTTGTGTTGTGCTGTTGCCACTAGGGATAAAACATTCATGCTATGTTCGAGGATGTAGTTATTGATTACATTACGCACCATACTTAATGCAATTGTCTGTTGCTTTGCAACTTAATACTGGAGGGGGTTCGGACGATAACTCTGAAGGTGGACTTTTTAGGCATAGATGCGGTTGGATGGCGGTCTATGTACTTTGTCGTAATGCCCAATTAAATCTCACTATACTTATCATGCCATGTATGTGCATTGTTATGCCCTCTCTATTTGTCAATTTCCCGACTGTAATTTGTTCACCCAACATGCTTTTATCTTATGGGAGAGACACCTCTAGTGAACTGTGGACCCCGGTCCTATTCTTTAATACTGAAATACAAATCTGCTGCAATACTTGTTTTACTATTTTCTCTGCAAACAATCATCTTCCACACAATACGGTTAATCCTTTGTTACAGCAAGCCGGTGAGATTGCCAACCTCACTGTTTCGTTGGGGCAAAGTACTTCGGTTGTGTTGTGCAGGTTCCACGTTGGCTCCGGAATCTCTGGTGTTGCGCCGCACTACATCCCGCCGCCATCAACCTTCAACGTGCTTCTTGGCTCCTCCTGGTTCGATAAACCTTGGTTTCTTTTCGAGGGAAAACTTGTCTGCTGTGCGCATCATACCTTCCTCTTGGGGTTCCCCAACGAACGTGTGAAATACACGCCATCAAGCTCTTTTTACGGCGCCGTTGCCGGGGAGATCAAGACACGCTGCAAGGGGAGTCTCCACTTCCCAATCTCTTTACTTTGTTTTTGTCTTGCTTTATTTTATTTTACTACTTTGTTTGCTGCATTATATCAAAACACAAAAAAATTAGTTGCTAGTTTTACTTTATTTACTGTCTTGTTTGCTATATCAAAAACACAAAAAAATTAGTTTACTTGCATTTACTTTATCTAGTTTGCTTTATTTACTACTGCTAAAATGGCTACCCCTGAAAATACTAAGTTGTGTGACTTCACTAGCACAAATAATAATGATTTCCTATGCACACCTATTGCTCCACCTGCTACTACAGACAGAATTCTTTGAAATTAAACCTGCTTTCTTGAATCTTGTTATGCGAGAGCAATTTTCCAGTGTTAGTTCGATGATGCTGCTGCCCATCTCAATAATTTTGTTGAACTATGTGAAATGCAAAAGTATAAAGATGTAGACGGTGACATTATAAAATTAAAATTGTTTCCTTTCTCATTAAGAGGAAGAGCTAAAGATTGGTTGCTATCTCTGCCTAAGAATAGTATTGATTCATGGACTAAATGCAAGGATGCTTTTATTGGTAGATATTATCCCCCTGCTAAAATTATATCTTTGAGGAGTAGCATAATGAATTTTAAACAATTGGATAATGAACATGTTGCTCAACCTTGGGAAAGAATGAAATCTACTGGTTAAAAATTGCCCAACCCATGGACTGACTACTTGGATGATCATCCAAACCTTCTATGCAGGACTAAATTTTTCTTCGCGGAATTTATTGGATTCAGCTGCTGGAGGTACCTTTATGTCCATCACTCTTGGTGAAGCAACAAAGCTCCTTGATAATATGATGGTTAATTACTCTGAATGGCACACTGAAAGATCTCCACAAGGTAAGAAGGTAAATTCTGTTGAAGAATCCTCTTCTTTGAATGATAAGGTTGATGCTATTATGTCTATGCTTGTGAATGATAGGACTAATGTTGATCCTAATAATGTTCCGTTAGCTTCATTGGTTGCCCAAGAAGAACATGTTGATGTAAACTTCATTAAAAATAATAATTTCAACAACAATGCTTATCGGAACAATTCTAGTAATAACTATAGGCCATATCCTTATAATAATGGTAACGGTTATGCTAATTCTTATGGGAATTCTTACAACAATAATATGAATACACCCCCTGGACTTGAAGCTATGCTTAAAGAATTTATTAGTACATAAAGCTGCTTTTAACAAATACTGTTGAGGAAAAGCTCAATAAAATTGATATTCTTGCTTCTAGGGTTGATAGTCTTGCCTCCGATGTTGATCTTTTGAAATCGAAAGTTATGCCTAATAGGGATATTGAAAATAAAATTGTTACTACAGCAAATGCCATCCAAGTTAGAATTAATGAGAATATAAGATTAATGGCTGAACTGCGTGCTAGGTGGGATAGAGAAGAAAATGAAAAACTAGCTAAAGAGAAAAATGTAGCTAAAGTTTGGACTATTACCACCACTAGCAATGCTAATGATTCACATGTTGCTGCACCTCCTACTATCAATGATAAAATAATTGGTGTTGGTAATGCTTCTACTCCTAGTGCAAAGCGCGCAAAATTACACTGAAGCTGCTAAAGCTACTGAAACCGCTTGTGATAAAACTGCTGAAATTTTTTCCAACCTTGGGGATGATAATCCCATTGCTTTAGATTGTAATGATTTAGATTTTGATGATTTCCACATCTCTGAAGTTATAAAGTTCTTGCAAAAACTTGCTAAGAGTCCCAATGCTAGCGCTGTAAATTTGGCTTTCACAAAACATATTACAAATGCTCTCATAAAAGCTAGAGAAGATAAACTAAAACTTGAAACTTCTATTCCTAGAAAGCTAGAGGATGGTTGGGAGCCCATCATTAAAATGAGAGTCAAAGATTTTGATTGTAATGCTTTATGTGATCTTGGTGCAAGTATTTCTGTTATGCCTAAAAAAGTCTATGATATGCTTGACTTGCCACCATTGAAAAACTGTTATCTGGATGTTAATCTTGCTGATAATGCTAAAAAGAAACCTTTGGGGAAAGTTGATAATATTCATATTATGATTAACAATAACCTTGTCCCCGTTGATTTTGTTGTCTTGGATATTGAATGCAATGCATCTTGCCCCATTATATTGGGAAGACCTTTTCTTCGAACCGTTGGTGCTACTATTGATATGAAGGAAGATAATATTAAATATCAATTTCCTCTCAAGAAAGGTATGGAACACTTCCCTAGAAAAAGAATGAAGTTACCTTATGATTCTATTATTAGAACAAATTATGATGTTGATGCTTCATCTCTTGATATTACTTGAGTTACACTTTACGCGCCTAGGCTGAAAGGCGTTAAAGAAAAGCGCTTATGGGAGACAACCCATGTTTTTACTACAGTATTTTTGTTTTATATTTGAGTCTTGGAAGTTGTTTACTACTGTAGTAACCTCTCCTTATCTTAGTTTTATGTTTTGTTGTGCCAAGTAAAGTCTTTGATAGTAAAGTAAGTACTAGATTTGGATTACTGCGCAGTTCCAGATTTCTTTGCTGTCACGAATCTGGGTCTACCTCCCTGTAGGTAGCTCAGAAAATTAAGCCAATTTACTTGCATGATCCTCAGATATGTACGCAACTTTCATTCAATTTGAGCATTTTCATTTGAGCAAGTCTGGTGGCCTAATAAAATCCATCTTTACGGACTGTTCTGTTTTGACAGATTCTGCCTTTTATTTTGCATTGCCTCTTTTGCTATGTTGGATGAATTTCTTTGATCCATTAATGTCCAGTAGCTTTATGCAATATCCAGAAGTGTTAAGAATGATTGTGTCACCTCTGAACATGTTAATTTTTATTATGCACTAACCCTCTAATGAGTTGTTTCGAGTTTGGTGTGGAGGAAGTTTTCAAGGATCAAGAGAGGAGTATGACGCAATATGATCAAGGAGAGTGAAAGCTCTAAGCTTGGGGATGCCCCGGTGGTTCACCCCTGCATATTCTAAGAAGACTCAAGCGTCTAAGCTTGGGGATGCCCAAGGCATCCCCTTCTTCATCGACAACATTATCAGGTTCCTCCCCTGAAACTATATTTTTATTCCGTCACATCTTATGCACTTTGCTTGGAGCGTCGGTTTGTTTTTGTTTTTTGCTTTGTTTGAATAAAATGGATCCTAGCATTCACTTTGTGGGAGAGAGACACGCTCCGCTGTAGCATATGGACAAATATGTCCTTAGGCTCTACTCATAGTATTCATGGCGAAGTTTCTTCTTTGTTAAATTGTTATATGGTTGGAATTGGAAAATGCTACATGTAGTAACTCTAAAATGTCTTGGATAATTTGATACTTGGCAATTGTTGTGCTCATGATTAAGCTCTTGCATCATATACTTTGCACCCATTAATGAAGAAACACCTAGAGCTTGCTAATTGGGTTTGCATATTTGGTTTCTCTAGAGTCTAGATAACATCTAGTATTGAGTTTTGAACAACAAGGAAGATGGTGTAGAATCTTATAATGTTTACAATATGTCTTTTATGTGAGTTTTGCTGTACCGTTCATCCTTGTGTTTGTTTCAAATAACCTTGCTAGCCTAAACCTTGTATCGAGAGGGAATACTTCTCATGCATCCAAAATACTTGAGCCAACCACTATGCCATTTGTGTCCACCATACCTACCTACTACATGGTATTTATCCGCCATTCCAAAGTAAATTGCTTGAGTGCTACCTTTAAAATTTCCATCATTCACCTTTGCAATATATAGCTCATGGGACAAATAGCTTAAAAACTATTGTGGTATTGAATATGTACTTATGCACTTTATCTCTTATTAAGTTGCTTGTTGTGCGATAACCATGCTTACGGGGACGCCATCAACTATTCTTTGTTGAATATCATGTGAGTTGCTATGCATGTCCGTCTTGTCCGAAGTAAGAGAGATCTACCACCTTAATGGTTGGAGCATGCATATTGTTAGAGAAGAACATTGGGCCGCTAACTAAAGCCATGATTCATGGTGGAAGTTTCGAGTTTTGGACATATATCCTCAATCTCATATGAGAATAATAATTGTTGTCACATGCTTATGCATTAAAGAGGAGTCCATTATCCGTTGTCCATGTTGTCCCGGTATGGATGTCTAAGTTGAGAATAATCAAAAGCGAGAAATCCAAAATGCGAGCTTTCTCCTTAGACCTTTGTACGAGGCGGCATGGAGGTACCCCATTGTGACACTTGGTTAAAACATGTGCATTGCAAAGATCCGGTAGTCCAAGCTAATTAGGACAAGGTGCGGGCACTATTAGTATACTATGCATGAGGCTTGCAACTTGTAAGATATAATTTACATAACTCATATGCTTTATTACTACCGTTGAAAAAATTGTTTCATGTTTTCAAAATAAAAGCTCTAGCACAAATATAGCAATCGATGCTTTCCTCTTTGAAGGACCATTCTTTTACTTTTATGTTGAGTCAGTTCACCTATCTCTCTCCACCTCAAGAAGCAAACACTTGTGTGAACTGTGCATTGATTCCTACATACTTGCATATTGTACTTGTTATATTACTCTATGTTGACAATTATCCATGAGATATACATGTTACAAGTTGAAAGCAACCGCTGAAACTTAATCTTCCTTTGTGTTGCTTCAATACCTTTACTTTGATTTATTGCTTTATGAGTTAACTCTTATGCAAGACTTATTAATGCTTGTCTTGAAGTACTATTCATGAAAAGTCTTTGCTTTATGATTCACTTGTTTACTCATGTCATTACCATTGTTTTGATCGCTGCATCCACTACATATGTTTACAAATAGTATGATCAAGGTTATGATGGCATGTCACTTCAGAAATTATCTTTATTATCGTTTTACTCGCTCGGGACGAGCAGTAACTAAGCTTGGGGATGCTTGATACGTCTCCGACGTATCGATAATTTCTTATGTTCCATGCCATATTATTGATGATACCTACATGTTTTATGCACACTTTATGTCATATTCGTGCATTTTACGGAACTAACCTATTAACAAGATGCCGAAGTGCCGATTGCTTGTTTTCTGCTGTTTTTGGTTTCGAAATCCTAGTAACGAAATATTCTCGGAATTGGACGAAATCAAGACCCGGGGGCCTATTTTGCCACGAACCTTCCGGAAGACCGAAGAGCATACGAAGTGGGGCCACGAGGTGGCGACACCACAAGGCGGCGCGGCCAAGGGGGCCCGCGCCGCCCTATGGTGTGGGCCCCTCGTCAGCCCTCCGAGGCTGCCCTTCCGCCTATTTAAAGCCTCCGTCGCGAAAACCCTGATGCGAAAAACCACGATACGGAAAACCTTCCAGAGACGCCGCCGCCGCCAATCCCATCTCGGGGGATTCTGGAGATCTCCTCCGGCACCCTGCCGGATAGGGGATTCATCTCCCGGAGGACTCTACACCGCCATGGTCGCCTCCGGAGTGATGAGTGAGTAGTTCACCCCTGGACTATGGGTCCATAGCAGTAGCTAGATGGTTGTCTTCTCCTCATTGTGCTTCATTGTTGGATCTTGTGAGCTGCCTAACATGATCAAGATCATCTATCCGTAATACTCTATGTTGTGTTTGTCGGGATCCGATGGATAGAGAATACCATGTTATGTTAATTATCAAGTTATTGCATATGTGTTGTTTATGATCTTGCATGCTCTCCGTTATTAGTAGAGGCTCTGGCCAAGTTGATGCTAGTAACTCCAAGAGGGAGTATTTATGCTCGATAGTGGGTTCATGCCTGCATTGACACTTGGGACAGTGACAGAAAGTTCTAAGGTTGTGTTGTGCTGTTGCCACTAGGGATAAAACATTGATGCTATGTCCGAGGATGTAGTTATTGATTAAATTACGCACCATACTTAATGCAATTGTCTGTTGCTTTGCAACTTAATACTGGAGGGGTTCGGACGATAACCTGAAGGTGGACTTTTTAGGCATAGATGCAGTTGGATGGCGGTCTATGTACTTTGTCGTAATGCCCAATTAAATCTCACTATACTTATCATGCCATGTATGT
This sequence comes from Lolium rigidum, assembly GCF_022539505.1. Lineage (NCBI taxonomy): Eukaryota > Viridiplantae > Streptophyta > Magnoliopsida > Poales > Poaceae > Lolium > Lolium rigidum. Next base: position 136,530,072 of record NC_061514.1, read on the forward strand.
GCATTGTTATGCCCTCTCTATTTGTCAATTGCCCGACTGTAATTTGTTCACCCAACATGCTTTTATCTTATGGGAGAGACACCTCTAGTGAACTGTGGACCCCGGTCCTATTCTTTAATACTGAAATACAAATCTGCTGCAATACTTGTTTTACTATTTTCTCTGCAAACAATCATCTTCCACACAATACGGTTAATCCTTTGTTACAGCAAGCCGGTGAGATTGACAACCTCAGCTGTTTCGTTGGGGAAAAGTACTTTGGTTGTGTTGTGCAGGTTCCACGTTGGCTCCGGAATCTCTGGTGTTGCGCCGCACTACATCCCGCCGCCATCAACCTTCAACGTGCTTCTTGGCTCCTCCTGGTTCGATAAACCTTGGTTTCTTTCTGAGGGAAAACTTGCTGCTGTGCGCATCATACCTTCCTCTTGGGGTTCCCCAACGAACGTGTGAAACACTTAGCAACATTTCTCTATAAGATAGAGAGGCTCCCCCCTAAATGTGTGCGTATAAGTAATTTGCATTTGAATACAAATGCACAAATTAGGTTCAAAGCTCCACAAACACATATATATAGGAAAGAATTGCATACATATCAATTTTCATAAATATGAGACATAATAATTTACAAGGGTGCAACCTTTTCTTATTCAGCGGACCCCTAATACGTGCATTTTGCATCATCCTTATTGCTACATATAGAGTTAGTATTCATTGTTATTTACCTTCATACATTGTTATTTAAGTATTTTTAGATGATTTCCAAGACTTTCCTACAAAGTACCCTTCTTTAGTATTTAATTTCTGGGAGGCAAAAAACCTCCTTTTTCGTATTTTATTTGTTTCAGGACTTTCTGGATCGCAAAAATTCGGGGAATTACCTAATCAGTTTTTCACCCGAAGGAAGGCCGTGAGCGAAAGAAGCGCGCGAGAGGGGCCACGAGGTGCAAACGAGCATGGGTGGCGCGGCCCAACTTCCTGGCCACGCCACCTACCCTCGTTCACACCTCAGACATCGTTTTGGCTCCCCTTTTATTCCAGACTCTCCGTTTCGGCCAAAAACCTGAGCCATATTTTCCCGAGATTTATTGAGGCGGCGGCGGAGGTGAAAGTCCTCTCCTACTCCGTGAGAGGGCAGACCCTGCTGCACCGGTGCCTCTGGTGAAGGGGAAATAAATTCCATCGACATCCCCACTCCTCCTTGGCGTGGGAGGAGGCATATCCATCAATGTCTATACCAGCACCATCATCACCACCATCTCCATCTATGAGATCAACGTCATATACTGTAATATCCCAGGTAATGGGGTTACAAAAATAGAGGAAACAGATGTGTGCATTGCATTCATGCATAGAAAATCCGGGGAATTTTCGCGCTTTTGTTTAAAACTGTCAAAGTGATCGAGGTTTCTCTTGCATCGGTGGAATTGAGTTAGACATCGATGTAAGTGCAACAAATTTCGACATGACCTTTGTGTATTCATGTGTTTTTGGGAGAACAAGTTTGAATTCAAACCAAATATAAATAACATGAACTCAAATAAGATATTGAATTGAATTTGAATTCCACACTATAATATTAAATACAATATGTAAAAGTTAACACATTTGATAATTCAAAATAGATAGATAACTTAAACCTTATTACAATTATCATAATTCAATTATTTACAGCTCCATAAAAAGAAACCAAATTACAAAGAATAGAAAACAGAAATAAAAGAATTCCTAAATCTAATCTTCTCCAATTTCCCAACATCTTCTTTTCCTGCAAAAGTAGACAAAAACAAAAGAGGGTTGTTGATTGGTTAGAATGTATGCATTTCCTGAGGAGATGCAAATTTAATGTTGGAGCTAGTACTTAGGAAACCCGGGAACTAGTCCAGATTTCCTAATTTCACTCGGAATCATCAAGTTAAGTAAGTAGGCAACACTTTAGAAGGCAACAGGAGACAATCGAGAGAACATTTATTCCCATTCCAGCGAAGGCATCAACGAGGCATCATCATTTCGAGCAGCTAATCATCAAATCTTTAGGCAACAATGACAAGTAATTGATAGGCAGCTAAGCGGACAAAAGGCAACAAGTTATCAAGTGACTAATGTCAAATTAGCACTAGCTCCTTATAAAAAAATTAAGCCACAACCTTTTCCATTTAAATTTGGATTCTATATTGACATGAAATTGTCAATATGAACCAAGTCAAACTATTTAGAAACCATCGAGGAGAAGCCCACGTGGATTATACACTTGGATGTACCAAAATAAAGGCCAACATAGGATAAGTATAAGGCTCGGCCCGAAGCTTGCACTAGGAGGAGGAGAAACCCAAATTGTCAACTCTGCACAAGAGATGGGGCCACACCCAGCAGCTCACACACATGCATTGCTTGTGTGCTTGTCGATGCCACAATCGGTAGTTCAGAAGTACAAAAGCAAAATAACGACAGCCAGCCAAACCATAGTATGCACACACTAGCAAACCATTCCTGTAGCTTCTCCGTACGCCCACACATATCTTTTAGTCATCTCCAGTTCACCAAGAACAACCACCGAGCTCAGCGGCTAGAAAGGGGAGAAGCTCGGAGAGGAAAGCATGCCGGCAGGTTGGATATATCAAAAATCGAAGGACAAGCTACCAAGGGCATCAACGCTTAGATCCAACCACCACTGCAACTAGATCTAGTCCGGGAGGATTAGAAGGAATTATTTCTCTCGGATGTGCATAGAAGTGCTATGCATGATCATCATCGAGAAATTAGGGAGGCACATGTGAGTATACTGTTCTTATTACAATTTTGTGCCTCAGCCTTTGCATCATTGGCTAGATCAAGCATAGCTCTGTACTTATCGGTTCTAAATAAAGAAAGAAACGAGTGGTGGCAGGCTGTGGGGGAGCTAGATCACCGGCTTGAGCTGGTGATCCCCGGAACCAGGAGCTCAAACCCTAAACACAAAAAGAGAGGGCGATAAGGAGCATGAATAAAATCCATCAATACATCTATCCAAGAAGATAATAAAACATCACTTTGTGCACTCCAGCACAACTACGTTCGAGATAATATATGCACATGCTTTAGTCATCACCACAAGCCAACAGTTAATAACCAACATATTACATGAATCTACTTAGGGTCCAGGACATTCATCCCAGGCCAACCAAGTAGTACCATAGTTACAGCACAGTAATATAAGTATATATCTAAGCTCATAAGCAAGCCACCAAACGAAGCATCAATCTGCAAGAAAATATGGATGCATCTCACATTTCCAAATTCAGTAATAAGATACCCAAGGGTATAGCTGAATTACTCCGATTGATCGAACTGTCCGAGGTTCGGTTCCGTCAAATATGGGGTGAGCAAATCATCCAAGTTGAGGCACCAAATTAAGCATATTACAAATATCAGGTAGTTTAGTACTTGACTAGCTCAAGTCCCACAAGGCACGGTAATCACACTCAATTATCAGGAAATGATCAATTGAATCCCAATATTTAACCCCACTATAAACGAGACATGTACCACCAGGAGCACATGTATGATGCGAGTAGTCATTTTATAACCCCAACTTTGTAACCGGGGCATAGACGGGGAGGAGAGGAATTTAGCTCACGGTGGAATACATGGCGTAGGCGAGCTATTCGACACCGAGGTTGCGTTTGCGGCGCCGTCCATCGATGTCGAGCACCACAGCTCGGAGCAGCACCACCACCACAACAGCACCGCCGCCCACATCACGGTAGTACCACCACTGTACTAGCGAGCATCACCACCGGTACATGGACGCCGGGGTTGCGGTCGTAGACGCCGTCCGGCCGGCGTCGTGGATGCGGTAGTCACCACCAACACCACACCGCTCCATCGGTACAACAACACCGCGGCACCACACCACCAATTCACCGTCATCACGAGCAGTCCGCCCGCGGCGGTGGCGGAAACACGCCGGCGACCGAGCCTCCCGTGGGCTAGGGTTGCCGTGAAGCACGCGTGCGGGAAAGGGGCGGCGCTGAGGCGGTGGTAGATGGCAGGGAGGTCCGTGGTGAGGCCACGCCGTGGATCGGTGTCGGAGGAGGAGGCCGGCGATGGCCAAATCGGCCGGCGGTAGGTAGGGTTCCGGGGTTGGGAGCGGGTGATTAAGACCTCGAGGATCAAATCGACCGGGAGGAGGCGGTAGAGAGCGGCGAGGCGGAGCAAAGCCCCATCACGCCGGCGGCCGGAGAGGGCCGGAGGCGGCGAGGAGAAACGGCAACGCCGCAGAGCCGAGGAGTGCGAGCGGGGTGAGGATGTCGTGAGCGAGAGAGGTAGAAGAGAAGGGCGTGTGTGCGACCGATGGAAGGGTCGGGTCCGGTCTACTACACCTGACTCGACCAGGTTGGGCCGGACTTAATTGGCCAGGCCATTGGACCAATCCACCAGGCCATTTGGTCTATTTTTTTTCCCTTTTCTTTTCCTATTAAATTTTTATCATTTAAAATTAATTAAATAACAACTAATAATTAAAAGTGAGTATCATAAAAGTACCTCTATAATAATAATATAAAACAAATACTTTGAAATCAAAGGAACAACAATTTGAATTTTCCTCTAAATTTTAGAGGACTAATTTAAATCTTAAACTATTAAGACCTAAATACTAAACATATAATTTTCTTATTTCTATTTTTTTACATAAAGAAAATATTAAATATTACTTTGCATTAAGAGGTCATATAAAACAACAAATGTTTGTAAATGGTTATGATAAACCTTATGAAAATCCTAAATTGATCATTACTTCCACTATTATTTAAAACCCTAAATAATACTTATCTTAATTATTGAATCTTTAAAAATAGTAAAATGCCAAATTCAAACTTATGTTTATTTTAAATTGATTAATAACTTCAACATTATCATAAAATTATTAACCTAAGAACTATATGGTAATTAGGAAACCCTAATTCCTTATTGAATAAAATTACAACCCTATCACTTCGTGTGAAACCCTAAAACCCTAAATTCATTAGGAACCCTAGCTCTATTATTATATGTCAACCCTAATTTGCCACTAAACCTAAACCCTAGGTTATAGTATGTTATCTTATTACCTTCTTTACATTCATGAATCTATAATTAGCAACTAAATGCATGTTCATGTCCTTATAAAATAATAGAGGTCCTATCACTACTAAATTAGTATTTCATGATCTCACCCAAATAAAACCAGATGACCTAGTAGAATCAATCAAGTGTAAACCCTAGTTCTTATTACCAAGGCCATCATCCTAAGTATCCATATTTAGCATCACACCTTTGTGATGAATCCTCATAGCAACCATACCCAATATTGAGCATCATATACCATACTCCACTAAACCCTACTAGTGTTAGATACTTATGAACCATCATACCTAGAAGCCAACTATTCATTACTTAGTGGATCCAATAGCAAACCTAGACAACCTCAACCCTAGTTGATATACTTCTTAGTACTTAAGAAGTATGTTCTTCAAAAGTTATTCTTTTTAAGAAAATAAAGAATAGCCATCAACCCTGCCTAATAGGACCTATACACCCTAGCTAACTGTCACCAGTAAGATATAACCAACCATAGTAGCAACCATTTATACCATTGCTTAAGTTGCTTAAACTTAAGTAAAACCATACAAGCCCTAGCTACCGATGAATCCAACTAGGTTGTAATCCATCCCATCCTTACTCCGAGAAATTATTTGGAACCCAGAGAAAATCATAGAACTTCATAACCCGAATTATTATACTTGTTCTTTATTAAAGAACCTGTTCTTCAAAAGTTATTCTTTTAAAATATATAACAAGTAATCATTAACATTGCACTATAGGACTTAAAATTGACAAGCTGCTCTTTAATTATTATACAACTACTATTCCTTGGTGTATATGATTGTTATTGCGCATTATACCAATTGTCTATGATTCTAAGACAACAAAACACTAATAAGAACTTTGTTTGTGGAATCACTCTAAAAGTGAACACACCTAAACAAATCATTTCAACTCACTAATCCTAAATCATCGGGGTTAGGTCACGCTTAAAACGAATGCATCTCATACTTAAGCATTATTGCATCCTTGCCAATCTTTTAAACATCGTCCTTACCGGACGATGATGCTATTTCAGAATTTGGAGTTATTGCGTATCGAAGACCTTGCCTGCATAATCTTGCAGTCAAGAAAGGCAAGTTCATCACTTGCTCATGTCATTTGAGTATTTCTATCAAATTACTTGCAAAGTACTATGGTTATCACTATTGCATAAAAACCAAAACCACTACTTTTATAACTATGAATATGACTATGTGGTGGGCAATGGAACCATGGATTGTGTTGATATGGTGGAGGTTCCATTGCAAGGGTTTATATCCATCTAGGATTAAGCAACAAATGTCGCCGAGTGATTCTTGTGCCGTAATACCGAGTGTTAACCATAAGATGCTGGAGTGGGACGGAATAGTCAATTGTATTTCCACCTCTTGTACATCAACGGATGCGCTTTACCGTAGACCCTTGATCCAAGAGAGGACAAGTGGTACCCTTGATCCAAGAGAGGACAAGTGGTAGGGTGGGGGTCCCGATAAAGTCCCCACGGTAATTGCGGTCTATGATGGGTTGCAGCTGCCGGCGAAGGAGTTCATGGTAGAGACCTGAACTCGTTGTCGTGGTCGGGGTCCATCCTTAATTGGAGTAAGAGGACCGGCGAGGACCCGGGGTCGGGGTTTGCAACAACGGGTGGGTGTATGAGGTAGCGGAGGAATATGATTGGCTATGACCTTATACCGGGCCTCACACCATAGGAAGTGTGGACGGGAAGATCACCGGTTGGCACCAAGGTTAAGATCTCTTATGGGTAAAGCAACACACCTCTGCAGAGTGTAATGAATCGTGACCTGTCACTCCCTGTTCCGGGATATGGAACTGCGAACGCGGCCGGAAAGGAGCTCCATGAAGTTCTAGTAAACCGGTGAAGGGCTGACGGACATAGTTCTTCCGAATAAAAGCAACCTTTTGAAGAAATGGTTATGAAAACTTGCATTGGTATTAGACTTTCTGGTCTAATGCCGTAGCTAGTGCATTAAACACCTCTTTCCTATAATGAACTTGTTGAGTACGCTCGTACTCATCCCACTCTTAAATCCCCTGCTTAGATATGGAGGCATCGAAGGAGGATCTACGGTGCAACTCGAAGACCGAGGGATCAACAAATACTTCAAGGGACAGGAACCTGACAGAAGAGTCAAACACTACCTCCAACAAGGATCAAACCTAGCTTAGCAATAGAAAGGAACTAGTTTCCTAAACCTAGCTCCTATTTAGCTAGAATCTATTCACAGACCTCTAGAGTTAGTTAAATACTCTACAAATAGAGTTCGTGATAAGACTAGACTACGAGTCGTTCTTCCGGAGTTTATTTGCGGTTTTACCTCATTGTAAAGTAGGAGGTCTGTGATGATCTTATGTAACGAGTCATTGTTGTAATTCTATAGACATGCCTTGGACCCGCATATGTTTCGTTGTACCACTGCGAGCGATATAATACTAGTGGAACGGTGTTTCATTGGTGTTATATCAGACTTGCATACTACACCATGCAGTGGTATGCCGGGTCACCACAGTTGGTATCAGAGCAAATGCTTTGACCCTAGGATTAAAACCCTTCAAAGGAGACCTATAGGATTGGTAGTGTCTATAGGAAGTTGTCTTAGATAAATCAAATATTCTTATGACTTGAGACGGATATTCACTTGAGAATAATCCTGACACACTTGAGTCAACATTTCCTACCTATCCTTCCTAAGTGAAGTTAGTTAGCTAATGCAAAACATGTAGCACATCAATAAGTCCTTAAAATAATAGATGAGTAGATCATAGTTGGTATACAATACATGGACGTCCAAAGAGAGGATACAACCATAAGGAAGATATCCTATTGGAAGATGTGTACCAACATATGTTATGACTAAGTAAGAGTTATCCAGACTGGTAATAGGAGTTATATCAATTGATGAAGTAATTAAGATATCCTAATAGAAGATGTAGATCAAGTTAAGTAATAAATAAGTAAAACTATCTAGACATGTGAAACAATTGATAGTAAGTGTTAACTATGAGTCATATGAGGTTGTATAAACCATGATGAGTCAATCATGGGAGGAAAGGAAGAGTGATAGGAAAAATATATGTCTACTACAAGTTAGAGTTGCTAATCATATATGATTCATCTGGGAATCATTATGTGATGGAATAGAACATCATAAACATTTAGGAGGAGAACAATAAGAAGTCAGGTCTTCAACAACAAAGCAAGAATTGTGTTCCAAAAATATGGGAAGTGTGCCAGGCACATCATGACCATAGTCTTATGAAAGAAACACTTGGAAGTATAGGAGCTATAACCTAATAGATAGGTATTCAGAGTAGACATGGTAGAACTAATTATATCTTAGGAAGTAGTCCTCAATAGCACGAATATATGGTATACTATTTGTCAGTACTTCCAAAGAAAATTAGGTTGACCACAAACTATCCTAGACCACTTTGTTTCAAGTTTATCTCGTTGCAATTGTGCAATTAAGATAAATGTTGATACAATTAATAGAAATCCACCTATTTGTGCTAAGTATCACGATATAAACCTATATTATGTGGTGTTATATACTACACATCTCAGCCTGATGTTTAGAGATGTCTTACTCAAATACTATATTCAGGCTTATGATGGTGTGTACTATAAACACAAAGCTGAATCTTCTTGGATTTTATTGGATTTTCATTGTTTGACTAGATCCATACATGAAGTTTGACTTTGATACGCAAATGCATGTTGCAATATCAAGTTCTTACTTGATGCTATAGATCTAGAGGGTAAGGGTATTCGTGTGAGGAAGTGACGAATTCGGAATATTCTGAAGACAAGATGAAGGTCCATTAAATAAAGTAAACAACGTTGTGGGAAGTAACCACAATATTCAGAAGGAAGTACCAATCAAAACTCATGCTTTGCCTCAACAGAGGAGTACTTTAGTACGGGAGAAGCATGAAGGTGAGAAAATCTGGTGATTATGGTAAAGCTGAAGCAGATCCATAGTCAACACAGACAAGGGAATGCATGGGAAATCACTTCAGATACTATATTCATAGTGTCAGCTAGTGGTTTTCTTGCAAAATAAACCCTGAATGAAGGAAGGTGATATATGAAATCATAGCAGACATAAGAAGACCATAGTCGATATCAGAAGACCACAATTGGTATAATATCAATACTGCGAGATAAAATAGAAGATGTCTCGATCAGTTTATAAGAACCTATAATAGAATCCATTTTTAGATATCAAATAGCCACAGTTGGTATAATAACCACAGCCGGTATCAGATGGTATTACAAATAGTCCACGATTTAATTAGTTGTAACAAAAGTTTGTGAACAAATAAAAATCTTGTCAGCCAAATAGCTAGATCTATAATCATTTAGTCGAAGGATTCACATTGGATGTCCACAATTGAGTGGATACACCATAAAGATTCTTCACAAAACCTTAGAGGAATATAAATCATAAACAAGACCTATACCTATATTCTAATCAAAAGTCCAATAGTTGGAAGAAACGGAGTTGAAGAACATAAGTAAACTCTAAGGGGTAGAGTAAAGATTGAGTGTGATGCACAATGACTCAATACTTTAAGCTAGATAGAAACAGAAGGTCTGAACTGAGAGGAAGTTCAATCTTATTTTCATAAGAATATTGAACAATACTCTCAGAAGGATGTCAGACCAGTAGCCGAGGTTTATACCTCGAGGAAGTAAAAAATGGACTGTAACTGGAGAAAGTGAGTAGTATTTACTCGGAAGTATGATAGCCCAAGTAAATTAAGGCTAAGGAAGTTGGATGAAGGATTGTAGAAGACCAAATAAAGCTCAAGAAGACCCAAAGACCAAAGGAAATTGACCATACCAGAACCACATACTAATATAATGATTCCTTTCATGGAACCTAAAGAATCCTAAATAGTTATAAGCATCAACTATAAACCATGATTGGATGGACTAAATGAGTCTAATCCATTCCTAGGAAAATAAACCATCACAACCATTTCCATGATAAGTGCCTTACCAAGCACCATTACTGTAATTTTGGTAGTAAGGGAAAACAAAGACCTATTTTATCAAATAGGAGATTGTTATCCAATTAGTCCTCAATTAAGACTGTCAGGACAAGAAGAAGTTCCAATCATTGAATATTCAATGAGATAGGAAACAAGATTATAATACTTGGAAGAAATCAATGAATCAAAGTAAGAACCATGGTTCAGAGACGGGTATTATTAGATTCTAGAGAAAAATCATAGAACTGGAGTAAGAAACAAATGTTCAGAGACAGATACTAATGGATTCCAGGAAGAATCTGGACAAGAGATATATTCAATTATATCCAGTGAGATCACCAAGGAGTTTGAGAAAAGATGTAGTCTGCACAAGACAGATCAACACTCCGAAACGTGAGAGATATCAAACTTCGAGGACGAAGTTTAGTTTAAGGGGTAGAGACTGTAATATCCCAGGTAATGGGGTTACAAAAATAGAGGAAACAGATGTGTGCATTGCATTCATGCATAGAAAATCCGGGGAATTTTCGCGCTTTTGTTTAAAACTGTCAAAGTGATCGAGGTTTCTCTTGCATCGGTGGAATTGAGTTAGACATCGATGTAAGTGCAACAAATTTCGACATGACCTTTGTGTATTCATGTGTTTTTGGGAGAACAAGTTTGAATTCAAACCAAATATAAATAACATGAACTCAAATAAGATATTGAATTGAATTTGAATTCCACACTATAATATTAAATACAATATGTAAAAGTTAACACATTTGATAATTCAAAATAGATAGATAACTTAAACCTTATTACAATTATCATAATTCAATTATTTACAGCTCCATAAAAAGAAACCAAATTACAAAGAATAGAAAACGAAATAAAAGAATTCCTAAATCTAATCTTCTCCAATTTCCCAACATCTTCTTTTCCTGCAAAAGTAGACAAAAACAAAAGAGGGTTGTTGATTGGTTAGAATGTATGCATTTCCTGAGGAGATGCAAATTTAATGTTGGAGCTAGTACTTAGGAAACACTGGGAACTAGTCCAGATTTCCTAATTTCACTTGGAATCATCAAGTTAAGTAAGTAGGCAACACTTTAGAAGGCAACGAGGAGACAATCGAGAGAACATTTATTCCCATTCCAGCGAAGGCATCAACGAGGCATCATCATTTCGGGCAGCTAATCATCAAATCTTTAGGCAACAATGACAAGTAATTGATAGGCAGCTAAGCGGACAAAAGGCAACAAGTTATCAAGTGACTAATGTCAAATTAGCACTAGCTCCTTATAAAAAAATTAAGCCACAACCTTTTCCATTTAAATTTGGATTCTATATTGACATGAAATTGTCAATATGAACCAAGTCAAACTATTTAGAAACCATCAGGAGAAGCCCACGTGGATTATACACTTGGATGTACCAAAATAAAGGCCAACATAGGATAAGTATAAGGCTCAGCCGAAGCTTGCACTAGGAGGAGGAGAAACCCAAATTGTCAACCTGCACAAGAGATGGGGCCACACCCAGCAGCTCACACACATGCATTGCTGTGTGCTGTCGATGCCACAATCAGTAGTTCGAAGTACAAAAGCAAAATAACAGACGACCAGCCAAACCATAGTATGCACACACTAGCAAACCATTCCTGTAGCTTCTCTGTACGCCCACACATATCTTTTAGTCATCTCCGAGTTCACCAAGAACAACCACCGAGCTCGGCGGCTAGAAAGGGGAGAAGCTCGGAGAGGAAAGCATGCCGGCGGAGTTGGATATATCAAAAATCGGAAGGACAAGCTACCAAGGGCATCAACGCTTAGATCCAACCACCACTGCAACTAGATCTAGTCCAGGAGGATTAGAAGGAATTATTTCTCTCGGATGTGCATAGAAGTGCTATGCATGATCATCATCGAGAAATTAGGGAGGCACATGTGAGTATCTCGTTCTTATTACAATTTTGTGCCTCAGCCTTTGCATCATTGGCTAGATCAAGCATAGCTCTGTACTTATCGGTTCTAAATAAAGAAAGAAACAGAGTGGTGGCAGGCTGTGGGGGAGCTAGATCACCGGCTTGAGCTGGTGATCCACAGAACCGAGGAGCTCAAACCCTAAACACAAAAAGAGAGGGCGATAAGGAGCATGAATAAAATCCATCAATACATCTATCCAAGAAGATAATAAAACATCACTTTGTGCACTCCGGCTACAACTCTGTTCGAGGATAATATATGCACATGCTTTAGTCATCACCACAAGCCAACGAGTTAATAACCAACATATTACATGAATCTACTTAGGGTCCAGGACATTCATCCCGGGCCAACCAAGTAGTACCATAGTTACAGACACAGTAATATAAGTATATATCTAAGCTCATAAGCAAGCCACCAAACGAAGCATCAATCTGCAAGAAAATATGGATGCATCTCACATTTCCAAATTCAGTAATAAGATACCCAAGGGTATAGCTGAATTACTCCAGTTGACTGAACTGTCCAGGTTCAGTTCCGTCAAATATGGGGTGAGCAAATCATCCAAGTTGAGGCACCAAATTAAGCATATTACAAATATCAGGTAGTTTAGTACTTGACTAGCTCAAGTCCCACAAGGCACGATAATCACACTCAATTATCAGGAAATGATCAATTGAATCCCAATATTTAACCCCACTATAAACGGACATGTACCACCGAGGAGCACATGTATGATGCGAGTAGTCATTTTATAACCCCAACTTTGTAACCGGGGCATAGACAGGGAGGAGAGGAATTTAGCTCACGGTGGAATACATGGCGTAGGCGAGCTATTCGACACCGAGGTTGCGTTTGCGGCGCCGTCCATCGATGTCGAGCACCACAGCTCGGAGCAGCACCACCACCACAACAGCGACTGCCGCCCACATCACGGTAGTACCACCACTGTACTAGCAGCATCACCACCGGTACATGGACGCCGGGGTTGCGGTCGTAGACGCCGTCCGGCCGGCGTCGTGGATGCGGTAGTCACCACCAACACCACACCGCTCCATCGGTACAACAACACCGCAGCACCACACCACCAATTCACCGTCATCACGGCAGTCTGCCCGCGGCGGTGGCGGAAACACGCCGGCGACCGAGCCTCCCGTGGGCTAGGGTTGCCGTGAAGCACGCGTGCGGGGAAAGGGGCGGCGGCGAGGCGGTGGTAGATGGCGGGGAGGTCCGTGGTGAGGCCACGCCGTGGATCGGTGTCGGAGGAGGAGGCCGGCGATGGCCAAATCGGCCGGCGGTAGGTAGGGTTCCGGGGTTGGGAGCGGGTGATTAAGACCTCGAGGATCAAATCGGCCGGGAGGAGGCGGTAGAGAGCGGCGAGGCGGAGCAAAGCCCCATCACGCCGGCGCCGGAGAGGGCCGGAGGCGGCGAGGAGAAAACGGCAACGCCGCAGAGCCGAGGAGTGCGAGCGGGGTGAGGATGTCGTGAGCGAGAGAGGTAGAAGAGAAGGGCGTGTGTGCGACCGATGGAAGGGTCGGGTCCGGTCTACTACACCGACTCGACCGGGTTGGGCCGGACTTAATTGGCCAGGCCATTGGACCAATCCACCGGGCCATTTGGTCTATTTTTTTTTTCCCTTTTCTTTTCCTATTAAATTTTTATCATTTAAAATTAATTAAATAACAACTAATAATTAAAAGTGAGTATCATAAAAGTACCTCTATAATAATAATATAAAACAAATACTTTGAAATCAAAGGAACAACAATTTGAATTTTCCTCTAAATTTTAGAGGACTAATTTAAATCTTAAACTATTAAGACCTAAATACTAAACATATAATTTTCTTATTTCTATTTTTTTACATAAAGAAAATATTAAATATTACTTTGCATTAAGAGGTCATATAAAACAACAAATGTTTGTAAATGGTTATGATAAACCTTATGAAAATCCTAAATTGATCATTACTTCCACTATTATTTAAAACCCTAAATAATACTTATCTTAATTATTGAATCTTTAAAAATAGTAAAATGCCAAATTCAAACTTATGTTTATTTTAAATTGATTAATAACTTCAACATTATCATAAAATTATTAACCTAAGAACTATATGGTAATTAGGAAACCCTAATTCCTTATTGAATAAAATTACAACCCTATCACTTCGTGTGAAACCCTAAAACCCTAAATTCATTAGGAACCCTAGCTCTATTATTATATGTCAACCCTAATTTGCCACTAAACCTAAACCCTAGGTTATAGTATGTTATCTTATTACCTTCTTTACATTCATGAATCTATAATTAGCAACTAAATGCATGTTCATGTCCTTATAAAATAATAGAGGTCCTATCACTACTAAATTAGTATTTCATGATCTCACCCAAATAAAACCAGATGACCTAGTAGAATCAATCAAGTGTAAACCCTAGTTCTTATTACCAAGGCCATCATCCTAAGTATCCATATTTAGCATCACACCTTTGTGATGAATCCTCATAGCAACCATACCCAATATTGAGCATCATATACCATACTCCACTAAACCCTACTAGTGTTAGATACTTATGAACCATCATACCTAGAAGCCAACTATTCATTACTTAGTGGATCCAATAGCAAACCTAGACAACCTCAACCCTAGTTGATATACTTCTTAGTACTTAAGAAGTATGTTCTTCAAAAGTTATTCTTTTTAAGAAAATAAAGAATAGCCATCAACCACTGCCTAATAGGACCTATACACCCTAGCTAAGCTGTCACCGAGTAAGATATAACCAACCATGGTAGCAACCATTTATAACCATTGCTTAAGTTGATTATACTTAAGTAAAACCATACAAGCCCTAGCTACCGATGAATTCAACTTTGTTGTGATCCATCCCATCCTTACTCCAGAAATTATTTGGAACCCAGAGAAAATCATAGAACTTCATAACCCGAATTATTATACTTGTTCTTTATTAAAGAACCTGTTCTTCAAAAGTTATTCTTTTAAAATATATAACAAGTAATCATTAACATTGCACTATAGGACTTAAAATTGACAAGCTTGCTCTTTAATTATTATACAACTACTATTCCTTGGTGTATATGATTGTTATTGCGCATTATACCAATTGTCTATGATTCTAAGACAACAAAACACTAATAAGAACTTTGTTTGTGGAATCACTCTAAAAGTGAACACACCCTAAACAAATCATTTCAACTCACTAATCCTAAATCATCGGGGTTAGGTCACGCTTAAAACGAATGCATCTCATACTTAAGCATTATTGCATCCTTGCCAATCTTTTAAACATCGTCCTTACCGGACGATGATGCTATTTCAGAATTTGGAGTTATTGCGTATCGAAGACCTTGCCTGCATAATCTTGCGAGTCAAGAAAGGCAAGTTCATCACTTGCTCATGTCATTTGAGTATTTCTATCAAATTACTTGCAAAGTACTATGGTTATCACTATTGCATAAAAACCAAAACCACTACTTTTATAACTATGAATATGACTATGTGGTGGGCAATGGAACCATGGATTGTGTTGATATGGTGGAGGTTCCATTGCAAGGGTTTATATCCATCTAGGATTAAGCAACAAATGTCGCCGAGTGATTCTTGTGCCGTAATACCGGTGTTAACCATAAGATCCGGAGTGGGACGGAATAGTCAATTGTATTTCCACCTCTTGTACATCAACGGATGCGCTTTACCGTAGACCCTTGATCCAAGAGAGGACAAGTGGTACCCTTGATCCAAGAGAGGACAAGTGGTAGGGTGGGGGTCCCGATAAAGTCCCCACGGTAATTGCGGTCTATGATGGGTTGCGGCTGCCGGCGAAGGAGTTCATGGTAGAGACCCGAAGCTGTTGTCGTGGTCGGGGTCCATCCTTAATTGGAGTAAGAGGACCGGCGAGGACCCGGGGGTCGGGGTTTGCAACAACGGGTGGGTGTATGAGGTAGCGGAGGAATATGATTGGCTATGACCTTATACCGGGCCTCACACCATAGGAAGTGTGGACGGGAAGATCACCGGTTGGCACCAAGGTTAAGATCTCTTATGGGTAAAGCAACACACCTCTGCGAGTGTAATGAATCGTGACCTGTCACTCCCTGTTCCGGGATATGGAAGCTGCGAACGCGGCCGGAAAGGAGCTCCATGAAGTTCTAGTAAACCGGTGAAGGCTGACGGACATAGTTCTTCGAATAAAAGCAACCTTTTGAAGAAATGGTTATGAAAACTTGCATTGGTATTAGACTTTACTGGTCTAATGCCGTAGCTAGTGCATTAAACACCTCTTTCCTATAATGAACTTGTTGAGTACGCTCGTACTCATCCCACTCTTAAATCCCCAGCTTAGATATGGAGGCATCGAAGGAGGATCTACGGTGCAACTCGAAGACCGAGGGATCAACAAATACTTCAAGGGACGGGAACTGACGGAAGAGTCAAACACTACCTCCAACAAGGATCAAACCTAGCTTAGCAATAGAAAGGAACTAGTTTCCTAAACCTAGCTCCTATTTAGCTAGAATCTATTCACAGACCTCTAGAGTTAGTTAAATACTCTACAAATAGAGTTCGTGATAAGACTAGACTACGAGTCGTTCTTCCGGAGTTTATTTGCGGTTTTACCTCATTGTAAAGTAGGAGGCTGTGATGATCTTATGTAACGAGAGTCATTGTTGTAATTCTATAGACATGCCTTGGACCCGCATATGTTTCTGTTGTACCACTCTGAGCGATATAATACTAGTGGAACGGTGTTTCATTGGTGTTATATCAGACTTGCATACTACACCATGCAGTGGTATGCCGGGTCACCACATATACCTCATAGTTTGTGTTGAATTGAACCCCGGTACTTTGTCATTATTTGGCGGGGAGATTATATATTCAGGTTGTGTTGGACCATTATGCTTCTAGTCCATATTATGTTTGTCGAGTAGTTCCCCACGTTCCTCAGGGCATATGATGATCTGGCTATGATTCTATATGATGTGCAGTGAGTATTTGGTCAACTTTTATATCTTTTATGTTGTTCTATGATGGTTTTATGCGAACGTCGACTGCACATTACTTCACCTATATGGGCTCATAGGGGTACACTTTGATGTAATGCATTAGTGTTGGAGGGGTCGGAATGACAAACCGTCTCCCAACACTATGAGTTGTATTAGAGGGTTTTATGTCGGGGACCCTGAATCTTATGGCTATGGTGGGACATTTATGTCTTAATGATTCGTACACTTGCACATGATGGCTCTAGGACCCATCATAAGGAGTGTATTTGCACATGCTTATGGCTGCACCTAATTAATGCCCCACCCCTAATTGAATAAAAGTTGACGAGATATTTACCATATTGTTTAGAACTCAGATGCTAGTGAATCCATGCTGCCATCAGGAACCTTTGTCTCATATAGGCATACACACATGAGGTTGTCCTCTTGCTGCATAGAGGATTGGGCTTTTCTCTCATTGAGATCATTTACTTATTTGCTATTTACTTTCCGCACTTTACTTTTATTGCCAACTATATACCCAAAATACCAAAACCGTTACTTTTTTATTACTGCTTTCTTGTTATTTTGCTAACCAATACCTACATCTCCTCGTAGGTTCGACAACCTTTCATTATTGAAAAGTACTACAATTGATCTCCTGCACCATGGGAGCCATCAACCCCTAAATCCTAGTCCTTTTCCCTACTCTAAAAACCTCATTTACTTCAGTTTGTTTACTTTACTTTTCATATTGCTCTTTTCATATCCGAAGATACCATTTTTTCATCTTGTTCACTGCATAGAACAATTTTAAGTGGCATATGTATCTTGAGAGAATATAGGTTTACTTTCTTGCTCATGGAGTTCGTGATACTTTATAGTTACACGTTGATAGGTGCTACAACTATCTCTTGTACTTGGGGGTTATCACATCCTAATTAAACTAACTGATACCATGCTACCTTTGCCCAAACATTCTCATATTTCTTGGCTTTTTGACCCCTTCACATTGGCAACCTTTGGGTTCTGTGTGTGTGTGGGGGGGAGGGGGGGCATGGCCCTCCTATCATTGGCCCAATACCACATAGAAGGCAACACTTAAGCCCTCCTTACCAACAAACCAAACCTGACGATGCCGATTTACAAGCCCCCAACCCAAACTCACATGGTCACTAGAGCATGGCTTCCCTTCCTCCGGTGCAAAAGCCACATGTACCGATTTGCAAGCATATTGCACCACCTCCGCCAGCACACAAGGCGTCTCCTCCCGAATCAAAAGCACCTGACTCTACTCCCTTCGATGTACAAACCACCCACCTTGAATCACAGGAGCGCATATCTCTGATAACAACTAGTGCACGGGATAGTTGTTGCATCTGTAAATTTAGAAATATAGAGTATAAAACTGCAGTAGAAAGAATGTAACCCTAATTATTCTTTCAAGCTACATTGTCACTTATGTAGTATTCTATGGAGATAGAAAAATAAAAATAAAATAGGGAGTTTGGTTCAGACAAAAACAACAGTACAACAACTACTGAAGTAAAGTAATCAAAGCGAAGTAAAATAGGCAAGTAAGAAGAATAAGGACTGGGGTTCATGGGTTCACTTGATCTCTCTCACACATATATATGGCAACATAAAATATGAAGCATGCATAAAAGTAGTGATAAATCCACATGGGCACCACATCGTAATATATATATCCCCGTACTACGCATACATGTGTGCATAAGTTGTAATTCTCCTGGACACCTGATCCACAAGAGCATGAGGATGTTGTACTTGGTTTCGAAGTTACAGTATCAAACCACTAAGAGTCGTGGGGATGTTAATTTTATTTGCATTATGGATTCACTAAAGTGCACCTGCAAGTTATCCTTGATTCCAAGCAAGAGGGGGATGAAATTCTTTCTGCATGAAGATTGTGTTTGTGAGCGAGCCAATATTAAAAGAAAGCTACAGAGAGCGGAAACAAAGATTAAACTATGTAAAACATAGAGTTGTTATAAAATTGTAGATTCACCATGTATTTTATTCTTTCTTATTTGCATGGTGTGTATGGTGGAGCCCCACATAAAGATGTGTATGAAATTTCGATTACATGCCCCACACAACCACCGCTATTCCTCCTATTGGCAATGTCAGAGTACACTATCAATTAAGGTCACCCAGAAGATTGGAGATAACCACTTGGATATTCGTTAGTCCCTCATTGATAGTTGTCAAAGGCGAGGGGCAGCTTCTGTCAACGCTATGCCCACTAACCCACACCATGCACCAACACTAGCATCCTTCACGTCCCATCGGCAAATATTACACAGTTGATGTTTGCACAATATTATGAAGAATGTTGACACGCTTTAAACAATAAAAGATTGAATACAATCATGCAAATAATTCATGGTGGCGCTATGGTTTCTTCATCTCCCTAATAACTAATGTAACTACTCATACATGGGGCACACTTGACAACATTATAATAAGTATACAAATGGATTATGAATGACTAAGAGACTACACGTGCAAATCCACACTAGGGTTTGGAATTACAATGACATGGATCACAGAGGAGATGCTGGTGATGATGTAGATTAATGTTGTGGCCTCAAAGTTCCAAGTTGTGCGGAGACGGGTGCCCTCATGCTGGTTCCCCTTGTGGCTCCCTTCCGGGGGTGAGTCTTTTGGGACTATTGTGCGAGTTGTGGCTTCTTTATGCGTCTAACTTCTAATCCGATCATACATGATGAAATTATTTGACGAGGCGGACCCATGTGAGTATGGTCAGGCTATGTGGTACTGTCAATCCCAACCGTACTGATTATCAGTAAGTCTCCTGTTAATTTGATTTTTCTCCTTTTAGGTTGAATCCTATGCGTGTGGATAATTATAGGGAAGAAATTTGTGGCTTCCAATCAACATGTTTGTGTCAAAAGAAGAACGCTTTACTTGATTTGAATTTCCACATCTTTATTTTTGTGATAGTGGTGAAATCGGCAAAATAAGCATGCGCCGACCGCGGTAAAATACCAGAATTCTATCACTACTAAAAATATAAGGTAAAATATGATGCAACTCTCATTAGCATGGCCAAGCCTAGAGTCTGGCTCGTCCAAGCATGATGTAGTTGAGAGAATAGAGTTACCATATATGTTCATGAAGATTGAGTCGTTAAAATAAACAGGGGTGTTGCAATACATGCTATTCATACAAGATATAAAACCATACATGAGTTGTATTGTACTTGTACTAGTAAAATGATCTAGGAGGCTTTCCACACCTTAAGCAGCTAATTGTTTTGCGAAGAACATTCAACATCATGACATAAAACCATTTAGTTTAATAAAATGGGTATGATGATAACGTATTTAAGAAGAAGATGAGGTTGTGTACTTCAGTCTTACAACTTGCTCATTTTACAACTGGGATGAGCTTAGGTAATGTAATGTTGCGAGCGTTGCTCATTAACTATCCAAGATTACGTAGACTTGCAACGTAGTGTACAGGGCAGCTGGCCAATTTCTGAGAGTTGGCATTTTCTGTTCACACGCGGAAGAAGGATTGTATGCCCTAAACCCGATGGATGGGTGTAGGAAAGCCAAAATACACACAGATAAGGAGAGGCTCCACACGGCGATGATCACCTCGATCGAAACTAGGCCATACGAGAGACGAGTTGCTGCCACTGTGGACTGTAGAGTGCACCAACATTTGGTCTCTTTTCAATCTCCAAAAGAAGTTCAGCACGAGTCGAGCAGCTAAGACGAGAAGAGCAGAGATGCGGCCTCCGGCGAGCAAACGCTGGAGCAAAAGTGTTAAACAGCGGCGCCGGAACGCCATCAAATCATATCAATTTGAGTCACCACCACCGGCGCCGTCGATGATGATAGAAAAAGCGGACAAGGACGAGAAGCCGAAGACGGAGAAGACGGGGTAGGGCCCGGGCATTGACCGGAAGCCCAGGGCACGCGACGCATCACATTTACGCCGACACAGCGGGAGACGTGGGTCGGAGACCCGGCTGCCCAACGCAACGTAGGGCACATGCGGATGATGCCGGATCATTAAATTATGGGAAGGCCGGGAATGCGATGCGGAGAATGAAACAAGTCGACGAGGATGGCGACAACTAGTACTGACTGTGCCCCCGACTCCACGCTGCAATTGGGCGCTAGCTAGATGGCCAAGATGCGATCGAGGAGACTTCCGGCGACCACTCCGCAACTCCTTCCGCTTGCCCTTGCCATGTTTTTCTTCCAGCTGGTTAGGGTTTCCACGTTTCGCCCGTTGCGTCTAGCTCCTTCCATCCATCCAAGCCGATCGACTCCCGACAGGGATACAGACCAACGGGTGCCAAACCAGGCCGTGTAGCGTGCTCGCCCTGGGTGGCATGCCTCTACTAACTTGTGAGCCAATGGCCCGCATGCATGTCGCGCCATGTACTCGAATCGCTCGAGCTACTTTTTTTTCGAAATGGAGAGTTCAACCCCCGGCTTCTGCATCATGATGATGTACACGGCTTTTATTAAAACTAGATGATACACCGCGCGTTGCGGCGGGATATGTTTAGAGATGTATAGAATAAAAATTGATATATATTATTTTAGCTTTATGTAAGATTTGATTCAACGCAAGGGGAAATGTTGACAAAAACCGTTGTTTACTGTATCTGCTCTTGGAAAACCAAACATTAGATACAATAGAACAAAAATAGCTAATTAGCAATCAAACGTGAACAACTTAAGAAAGTACTAAGCAATTAAAGGAGGAGGACATGTTGTCTACATCTATGGATTGGAAAATTAAACTGACGTGAATGACACACACGATGTCATCGTAGAGAATCAGTAATGCAGTGGCATCCAAACAGATAAATCTAGCAATCTATGAGAAGAGAAAATATGCATGGTTATACTCTTAAAAAGATCCTTCGTCAAAGAGATGATTTAAGATAATAGAAGAAAGCTTACACGCTCTGCAGACAATAGATATAAGTGTAATTTTTCGTTTTCTGATCAGCAAAGTAGCTTACATCGCAAATTTGAGCCCCTTAGGAAATTACGCCTACAGAGTACAGAAGACACGATGCAAAACATAAGCATGTCTTCAATCCCTCCTTTGTCCTGTTAAGAAAACTTGAGTGAAAAGCCAGCCAGGTGGAAGCTTCAAAAAATACGGTCGGTAGCCCTGCACAACTGAGCAGAGTTGACCAATAATGCAGTTACGAAGAGCTAGAATTCCCCAATTGGCCAGTTTATAAATGGAGCCAGCAACGCAATAAATTTTGTAGGAAAATACGGACCGTGGTACAAAATTAGCACGCATCACTCGACAGACACACGTTGGAAAGCACTCTCGCCTTCTTATTTAATTGCTCTTGCAACTGCAAGAGAATGAAAAAGCATGTGCTTAGAACACCCAATGTAAAGTTTTCATCTTCACCCAACCTAGTGAGAGGAAAACAAAGTCACACCAACGGTGAATGGCGGCACAATCAGTTTAGCTGCACCGGGCAGAGTGGGCCGATGGGAGAAGCTCTCAACTGACTTTGGCGGTGATCCAACCGGCAATAAAATAGGGTGCCAGGAAAATGAGCCATCGTTCTTCAAAATATAACAAATTCAACTATGCATTTACAACTTGTGAAGAAAGCGCCCAAAACAGGGAGAAACATGTCAGTTCGCAAGGTAATTTTATCAAGCACCTAGCAAAGCAAATTCCATCCTTGCTGAAACCGGCATGAATATGATAGGCAGTCTGGAGATAAACATCAACACAAATAAGGGGAGAGAGAAGCTTACAATTGAATCAGAGGAATAATCTTAGTCTGGAGGACCTCAGCCACAATAAATGGAAGATCAGAAGGAAAACAAAATTAAGATAGAACTGGCAGCAGAGTCGTTATAGCCACATGCTCCTGTGGCGGAACGCCGCCATCTTCCCACAGCCCAATCAATATGCCAGTATACCAAATAGAAGCTATTGTGACAATTAAAACTTCATAGTTCTGAAAATATTACTCATATACATACTTCCATGAGCTTGATTTACGCCAACATCTGCAGGCTGCAACAATTCAAAAATAGTAGTGAGGCATTAAAACTGAGAAAGGGAAAGTATATTTCTTTAACTGAACCTATATTTAACATTTTATTTTCAGTACAGATATACCAAGCTAAATCACCTTCCAGCCCCAAAAACTTGGGGAAAAGCTCATTAGGAATTGAAAGAACATAGCATCAACCGTTCCAATAAATTAGTACAGCAGATTAGGAAAATAGAAGGTGCATGATTCCAATAAATCATTCCAAGAAGTCAATCAATGATTAGGAAAATCGATGATTACCATCAGACCGAGAAGTCAATCAACAGAAATTAAGATCCATCAACCAGACTGAGAAGGCAAGAAATCGTAAGAAACCCGGAAGAAATCCCAAGAAATCCGGAGGGCCTGAGGTAACACGAGCCAAAATCTTGTAGGCGTAGCTGAAATCCAGAGGGCCTGAGGTAGGAGCGGACAGAATCCGGCCAGAGATCAACCTGCCATTTGGGAAGGTATCTTGAGGGATTTAGGACTTGTAAAAAAGAAGGAGGAAGTAGGATGGGAAGTGGGCAGTAACAGCGCAGATACCGCTGGGCGTGGTGGTGGATGTCCCCACGACGTGCTTTTTAAGTTGGAGAAAACGGTGATGAACTCCATAGGGAAGTTTTAATTTTTTGAATGATTTGATTTATGAGGTTGAATGCTGGGATTTATGAGGCAATATTTAGTCACCGCCGCAGAGTCTCTGGGAGGAGTCAATTTGAGGGAGGAGGTGGAACGCCGGGGATAACAGAGGGAAGACGAACAGATGAGTTTTTCTTTTCTACGACGAACAAACGTAGAGGATGTTGAGCTGTTGGAAGCGGGCCAACATAGCCCAGGTCATGTGCTACCAAAGTGGGCCAAGTGCAAAGCATGTGGGCATCTGTTCCAGCACGTCCGTGAAGCATCCGTTTCAGCCCACATCGGTGAAGTCATGGTTTTTTCTAGCCGATGACATGGCTTAAAAAGAGAATGATGTGGACCAATAAGAGACTTGCTGAGGTGGATACCTTGCATGTGCAGGAAAATGGGATCACCTATTAAGAATAGAAAGATAATATTTAAAAGTCTTACATAATTCGCATCTCAATCATCGTCTACAGTTGATACAAAAATCAACCAGCGGAACCAAAAGAACATCAAAAAGCTACAAATCATTGTAGCCTCCTAGTATGCCGCCAGTCTGGCACAAGATATCCTGAGCGACCGTCTGGAGCCGTGTACATCCAGAAACCATGACATCCCGTAGTCCCTCCGGTGATAGGAGAGCCCATAGCTGAACCCAGTGAGCCATCATATGAATAACCTGCAAGTAGTGAAAAGATTGTTTATTATTAAAGATAAGATCATTTCTTGCCCTCCAAATAGACCAACATAAAGCCGAAACCCCAACACGGATGAAAGCTTTAGATTTTCTATCTACCCCATTTAACCAATTTCCAAACATATTTGTAATATTGGTTGGAGGTGGAAGATCAAACGTGAAATTAACCATACACCAAAGAAGTTTAGCTAATGAACACTTAATGAAAAGATGTTCGGCGGTTTTCTGTTCTCCACAAAAAACACACTTCATACATCCATTCCAATTCCGTAGCTAAATCATCTTTTGTTAATAGTACTTTGTTACTCAGGAACCACATAAAAATGCGAATTTTTAAAGAGACCTTAACTTTTCACAAATATTTTCTCAAATATAGGGTACTATCGGTTTACAAATTGGGAAGCAACACCCTTTCCCTGGAAACATGGCTCCCATCTAGTAATGCTTGCCGCGCTCTGAAAGAGATCAGCACACACGCATCCACTGGTGATCACTAAATAGATTCCGGTGCGATTTTTCTACACCTGCCGTTTAGGGAGCTCAAGACGAAAAGATAATGTTTCTTTCCTCTACTCCTTGTCTGGGCAGATCTAATGACTAAGAATCAGAGTGGCTGGGGGATCAATCTACTCCTATCGCTTAGCTAAGACACGTCCTCATGCATTGCTTAGAAATTCAGTCCAGATCTCACTGTCGTTGGAGTGCCAGATCTACCTAAAGCATCACAAAGGTAATCTTTTCTTTTCAGTTGACCGTACCGGCGGAGACGATGCCGATCAATCGATCATGGTTCACGAACCATGAGGGCTTGTCCAGTAGTTCGGCCTAACCAGGGCCGGCCCATAAGGCGGGGCAACGGGGCGACCGCCCTGGGCCCTCGTGAGGCAGGGGCCCCGGCCCAGGTTGTAGTTCAATACAAGGATTCTTCTGTATTAGAGTATTAGGCCCAAGAAAACAGAAAAACAAATTAGTTTAGGAGAAACATGGCCTAAGCCTACCACGTAGCTAGCACAGAAGGACCAAATAAATGGATCGGTATGCGAAATCTAATCGATCAATTACTCCCAGCACGGCATCACCCATCGTTCTCCTCTGTACTCGCGCATGTTGTCGACTCGTCTTCTCCCCGGCTCCCCCAAATTCTCCAATCCCAGAAGAGAACATCGCCGTCGTCTCCGTGCCTTTCCAATTCATAGGTGGTCAGCTCGCCGCAGCCATTAATTGAGACCAACTGTGTTATTTCGGTTTTGCTATGTCTCAGTCAACTGAGATTTTCTTAAGTCTAAGTCACCTACAAAAAATTGCTTTGAGTTGCACTTTTCTGTTAAAAAAATGCAATTGCACTTTTCTGCCAGAAATGTGCAACTGGACCGAGTTGCACTTTTCTTTAAACTGCAGTTGCACTTTTCTGAGGTGTCTGAGACTTAAGAAAATCTCAGTCAACTGAGACATAGGCACACCCGTGTTATTTTGTTCCCCAATTACCTCTCCAGTCGTTCTAGACGTCGGAGACATCAACGCATCAGAGATGAGAGCTGGTACGTCTCCCTCCCTCCCCTTATCATGCCTCATCACTGTTTTGCTGAGATGTCTTCTAAAAAATGTTTATCTGGCAATGAGAAAAGGATGACAAAAAAACAGAGACATGAACTGGTAGAATCCCCGAGAGGTTCAATAGACAAGTTTTATAGATCGATCTTTTGTAGAACTATATGTTTCCTTACTATCATGATGTAGTTCTCTGACAATTACAAATAAAAAGTTTGTGGTGTGAGTTTTGTAGTTCAAAGACCATTAATATATGCTATGTTAGTTTCTCAAAAAAAAAATATGCTATGTTAGGTTGCTTTTGAAATAGATTGCATTTTTTTTTCAACAAGGGCCCTTTTCGTTGTCTCGCCCCAGGGCCCTGGATATGTATGGACCGGCCCTGGGCCTAACCTTAACCCGACATCTGCTGCAGATCGATCACATGCCTTCAAGCACTAGCCACTAACAATGCAGAGCTGTACTTTTTGAGATTCCCGTTCTCGTATGCATTGCAATAGCTAGCAGCGATCGTGAAAAAGGAACTCGTTCCAGGAGCAACTGATTTCGCAGCGAGCGTTGCTCATTAACTAGCCAAGATTACGTAGACTTGCTCTAAACTTGCAATACAGTGTGCATGCAGGGCAGCTGTCCAATTTCTGAGAGCACGTTTGGTAGCCTGCATCCCCCTTGGCTCGCATGTGGGGGGGGGGGTAATTTTCGGCCAGTTTGGATGTCTGGGTCGAGCAGCTTTGTCCCATTAACCGGTTCTCAAAGCACCCCTGGGACAGGCCTGGAGGAACGCCCGGAATGGCAGTTTCTCCGGGGCCAGGACCGTTGCGGCCAGAAGGCTGCACGCGTGGGGAAGGGAGGCGGAGACGCCGCGTCCCTTCGGGAACACACGCCATAATTACCCTCACCGTTCCCCTCTCCTTCCTCTCACTCGCGATCGCAGTCTCACCTCCCCCAAACTGTCACATCACCCGGCGGTTCCCCTCCCGCCGATCAATCCACCGCAACGACGCAGGGAGGAGCACCGCTACCGGAGGAGGAGACGTCGGTGACGAGGACCTTGACATCGGCCGCAATCTGCTCCGCAGACCTTATCGGCATCTCATCTTCGCCCGCGACCTCGAGCTCGTCCTCTGCCGGAAGAATGGCGGTAACGACCCCACCTTCTCACCTTCGTACTCGTTTAGTTGAAGCATGCCATTTTCGGGCATTTCCGACGACATGCACATTATATCTGCTAGGGTTTCCGTTAGGATAGCGGTTGGATTGACGTTTTGCAAGGTGTTCGTCCCCATTTCTTGCAGTTCTTGTCCAGTGTTTGCATTTCACGGTCTCGATTTGCTTAGATCTGTTACTATAGTGTCGGATTGCGGTAGATCCTTCCTAGATCGTGCTTTCGATTGCTGAAACTGGCAGATCTTACTGTGCATGCATAGAGGCGAAGTTTTTGTGTTCGGGTTTACCATGTTGTCATTGTTGTGCGAAAAGTTGAGATGAGTCATGCTAGTCTGTTCAGACGCAAGAGGAGTCGGAGGACTTGAAGAAGGAAGTTGCAAGGCTCAAGAATATGCAGAGAACACAAGCACAAGTGATGAGGGCTAAGAAATAGGAATGGGAGGCAGAAAAACAGGTTTGGGGGCTGAGAAGAGAAAGCTAGAGTATGACATATACGATCTGCTTCAAGTGAACTTTGCAATCAAGGACAAGCTCAAGAGGATCAGTACTACTTGTGAGGAGTGATGAATGTGATGTAGACATACTGTATGAGAATTTGTAATGTGGCCTAAATACAATTTATAATGTACTCTAAGTATCACTCGTAATGTACTCAATTTGAAGTGCCAATTGTGTTGTTTCTTGATTGAACTAGGCCAATGATTATACCCTGGGATCATAGTATGAGGAGATGATTGATCAGAACCTATGGCTTGGTCAGCCATTGGTTCTGTTCAAACATCTCCTACATATGTCCTCATTGTATGAGGCCTCTGATACCCTGCTTTTGCATGTTTCTGCTTCTTAAGTTCTGCATTGGTCAATGATTCAACTATGGCACAACGAAAGGCATGGTGCTGCCATCAAACTTAGTCATGTGTGCCGTATTACTGGCACACTAGACTTAGTTTGGGGACAGTCTCTCTTCCTGCCGTGTGATCCTACATATGAGACCTCGTTTTGGTATGTGTGGTGCATTGGCCAATGATTCAACAAAGGAACAATGGCAGGCTAGGTGGTGGCCTCAAACTTAGTCATGTGTGCCACTGTCGTAGCACACTACACTTAGTTTGTGGCCACTCTTTATGCCTGGTGTGTGAGCAACAGTACGACGCCTTACTAATGTTAACAATGTCCGTTTTCATCTACACTACTTGTGAGCACGCACACCTCTAATTGCTTTTGTTCTTCTGGCAGACTGAGAAGATCATTCTTGGGTCACCTGCTGAGGTTCCCGGCGAGGGACCGGCGAAGAAGCGTCGTGGAAGGCCGGCTAAGGTCGACCACTTCCACGAAGAGCCAGGGCCGGACCACTTCCTCAAAATCATCTTCAAGCCCACCTTCGGCCACCTCATTATCCCTAAAGATTTCGTCAAGTGGTTCGGAGAAATCCCTTCCAACATCATCGTCACCACCAACACCGGATGCAACTAGAGGATGACTACGAGGAGAGAAGGCGATGACGCATTCATCGACCATGGTTGGTCGGCCTTCGCCGTCGCCCATCAGCTCAAGGTAGGCCAGTTCGTCACCTTCAGAAGGGTGTCCTCCTTGGAGTATAGTGTGGTCATCTTCGACCACACCTGCACTGAAGTGGTGACGAGGTGCCCGTACCATGGCGATGACACCAGGTGCGTCTTCTCCGAGCACCATGTCTGAAGCTAACCTGGTGCCATGTCGTGTCTAATTGCTGCTCGTGTCTAGTGTGTTGAACTATGATCCTCTCTGCCATCTCCAGAACTATGATCGTGTCTGCAAAATGTTGTACCGTGAAGAACTTCTGTCGTCTATGATCACTGCTAAGTTATTTGTCTTCTATGATTGTGTTCTTACTTGTGCTGTTGATCGCTGGTAACCTCACCACTGAAGGGAAGAGGTTACCAGAACCGGATTATGGGTTGCAACCAAACAGCAGGGGCGCCGTTCTGGGCTGCTACAAGGCCTTAAAACCGACCTACCAAACGGCCAGAGACCAAATCTCCACGGGGCCGAAAAATCGCCGTGCAGGCCACCAAACAAAGTCGCTTTTATGGCCCATGGCCCGTCTTGGACACGCAATGCCTCCCATCTCGCTGCGCCAGTGATGCGGGAAATCGGCCCAGGCAATCAAACGCGCCTTCAAAGTTGGGGTGCGTTTGTTGCATCAGTGCATACAAAAGTGTAGGTTGTTTGGATGCTTGGAAAAAGTATTTCATCTATGTTCAGCCACAACACATGTGTTTGGTTGACATGTTGGCATCCAAGCTATGCTTCTCCTCACCACATTCGAATATGGTGACGAACCGTCACATAACGGCGCACAAGACGATCATATAAGCACATCATACAGTGATATACACATGGAACATAGTACTTAGTATCTAATCCTAGCATCAGAGTGGTAAGATGCCTACTTAAACTTGGGGCGGACAACCCAGATCCAAAAGTAATGTTCATCAGCCTCTAGAGGCCAATATTACATGCACATATGCACAAAAGAAAAAATTTAACAGCCTTCTAGAGGCCAGCACAACAACTAAGATCTTGCAGCAGCTGAGACGGGGATCAAGCACAGAACCTTAACGGCGAGGATCAGCATAAGGACCCTCGCGTTGCTTCCTGCGGCTGAAGATGCTGGAGCAAGAAGTCTCCTTCCTGAAGACGTCGACCTTGAATTCATCGTCCTTAGGAGTGAAGAGGATCGTGTCGTCGACGTGGAGGTTAGCCCTGGCGATGAACTCGCTCCAGGACTTGATGAAGAAGAAACGCTCGGCCATCCACTGCAGCTGCACCTTCCACTCGCAGCGCTCGCCCGTGTACAAGGCTACCTTCACCGATGGGTCATTGCTCTTCAGCTTGTACTTACTAATCAGGTGCTGCTCCATTTAGGGCGGCACGACGAGGGCACTGAGGTCCTAGCTCTCCAGCTTCACAAAGAATGCCGACACCCGCTGCCTGGGACCATGCCCCAGGTCAGCAGGACGGCCAGCGTGAACCCTTGGTGCGGTGATCTGCCGGTGGGCTTCCCTGAACAAATCATTGGGGTCACGAAGCTGCACCCGGACGGCTATGTCCCTGGTCTCCCCTATGGGCCCTTCCGGGAAGGTTTCCAGGAAGAGCCAGTTCTGCAGATGCAATGAGAATGAAAAGAGTTGGCGATCACAAGCTCAAGCTCCATCCTGGACTTGACATTGTCATGTCCATGATGGACTTGACATTGTCTAGTCCATCATGCCAATGTGAAGCTCAAGATGACCCTACTCATCGTTGACATGGTTATGCCAAACATGCAGCGCTTAAGGCTAACATGCAGAACACATTGACATCAATCCTATCAACTTTGACATCAATCGGATCTACAATGTCATCAAACCGATCTACATTCACATATATCAGATGGGGAAGCGATGGAGAGTGCTTACGATGGGGTGGAGAGCAAACGGGCTCGACGAAGGAGGAGGCCCCGCACCAGCGTTGGCATGTGCTCGATGAGGTCGCACCCCAAATCCAGGTGGAGGCGGAGCCGGAGCCGGAGCAGCGGTCGGATGGTAGGGCGCCAAAGTCGCGGTCGGAAAGCGGGGCGCGGACCAAGCTGAAGGCTGCCGACGAGCACGGGGTCGGCCGAACGACGGCGGCGCACCATTCGGAGCAGCTGGATGCGGCTGGCCCCATGGCATCAGCGCTGCATCGGGGTGGATACGAACCACGATGGGGGCTCCCTCTCCCTACTGGAGCCTGCTGCACCTGCCGCCATTGCCGCGGCCCTCACCGATGGAAACCCTAGGCAGGGGTAAAACACCCCGTCGAGGGATCCGCCGATGGAATCCTGGCGGCCTGAAGAGAAGCGATGGCCGCGCTGCGCAGTTCCCATGCTGGCGGGCCTGGTCGGGACCGGCGACGGCCGATTCAACACCGGTACTCGACCGGCATCGATCTGCGCCTCCAAATCGTGGCCACTAGCCTCGTACTCCCGGATGATGCGCATGAGGGCCTCGTTTGACCTCGCCACCGTTGGGCGGACGACGGGATCCATCAGCGTTGGAGCGGAAGGAGGCGAAGGAGGTGAGGAGAACATGGGCGGCGGTTGTTGCGACATCGCCTAGTGTGTCAATGAGAGAGTTGAATGGAGAGATAGAAAGATGGAACCGGTGAATGGAAGTGGGGAGCGAGGGCCAATATGACGCGTTGTCTCTCGCGCTTCTCCACGCGTGCAACCGTTGCACAAGGGCATGCAAAATCGCACGACAACAGGACATGCCCGCTGGAAAATGCCGATTCGGACGTTCCTCCAGGGCATGTCCCAAGGGCTTTGAGAACCGGTTAGGTCACAAAGCCATGCCCGCCCACACCCCACGGCCGGCCGCCCCGCGCTCGCACGCCGGCTGTTGTCCAGGCCCGCGCCCGCATGCCGGCTGCTGGCCACGCCTGCCTCAGCAGCCATGCCCTGCACTCGGCTGCCCCGAGCATCCTCGCCGCACTGCTCGACCGCCTCTGCCCAAATTCAACCGCCAGCCAATTCCGGCAAGCGTGGTTCAATTTTGCCTAATCTCCGGTCGAATTACATGGAAGTTCGCCGGAATTTGGCCGGACTCCGACGAGTTTATCGGCGAACTATGTTGGAGCGAGTTGTCGCGAGAGCGTTGACCGTATCCAGGTTGTCCTACAAAAATGCCTTCGAAACCCCAACTATAGAGGTCGCGGGCTTGATCTGCAAAAAAACCTGCAAAATTTTTACGGGTTTGACCACTTTGAGGTGTCTCGACTGGGCAAAAAAACACCCCAAACCCTCAAACCGGCCTGCAAATATCTGGGTTTGACAAATTTGGGGGTCTGATAGAGATGATGTAAGGGCATCTCCAACGGTGTGATGCACCATTTGTGTCCGCGCGGATCAGAAAGGCGCATGCACCCTGCTCTAGTGGGGCGACTCATAGTGTCCGGGCCGTCCGTGGAGACGCAAACGCGGCGCAGAAATATGCGGCATGTTTGCATCTTCGCGGACGTCACGCGGCGCGAATTAAAGCACAAGAACTGCCAGGGAGGGCAACCGCCGGACTGGGGAGGGGAACCGCCGGAGTGGCAATCGCGCCGACCGACGTGCGAACCGTCAGAATGGAGCGCCGAACCACCGCGGAAGAGCAACCGCATACCTCTTTTTTATATGCGTCGCCATTAATCTCTGCTCAATAAGACTCCTGCGCTTGCGCTAATTCATCTTCAGCCCGCATGCCATTCATCTTCATCTCCAACACCGGCGTGCCACCTGTGTGAAGCCATGAGAAAATTGTGGTTGCCATCGGACACCGACAGCGAGGGGAAGCCGCCGGGATGGCGGCATTGGTGGGATAGAGCTACGACGCTGAGCAACTCTAGCTCCCCGTCGACGGAGGGCGAGGAGGAGGGGTACGTCGTTGAGAACGACAGCCAGGACGAGGAGGAGGAAAAGAAGGAGGATTTAGACGCAAGGTGGACACGGCAGGTGGCGGAGGAGGAGGCCGAGGAGGCGGTGGCAAGGAAGAAGGCAAGGGCCCGGGCGAGGGCGCATGCGCAGGCGGAGGCTCTTCATACGTTCACCGGCGACAAGGAAGACCCCAATGACCAATCGTCGAAGGGAAACTCAAGCTCGTGGGACGCGTCGACCGCCAGTGCCTCTTGGAAGGAGGCGACGAGCAGGAAGCGCTTCCGTGATGATGACGAGGCGGGG
This sequence comes from Lolium rigidum, assembly GCF_022539505.1. NCBI lineage: Eukaryota > Viridiplantae > Streptophyta > Magnoliopsida > Poales > Poaceae > Lolium > Lolium rigidum. Next base: position 136,563,014 of record NC_061514.1, read on the forward strand.
CCTTCTAACAAGAAGTAGCTAGTTTTAAATTTGTATGTTCTCGTAGTTTGTATGTTTAAATTGTTTGAATTTGTTGCACTAATATCAAAATATCGATTCTACTTAGAAATGTGAGGACAACAGTTTATACTTCGCATGGCATGGTCAAACACTCGTTCGACAAACTTCGCATAGGCAGCCGTGGAAGCAATTTGGGAAGGGGTTCATGCAAGTTTCTCCAAAATATCAATTCTACATTCGAAATGCGTCGGGCCGCTGGGTTGCCCCCCGACGCAAATGGACAATTTGCGCCTAGCGACCATTTCGGCGTCCGCGGCTCGACGCAAACGGACGCGCATGGACAATTTGGGCGTCCGAAATGCGTCGCACCGTTGGAGATGCCCTACGGGACGATGCAAACGGACGTTGAGGAACCGTTTGCGTCCACGCAGACCGAAAATGCGACGGGGCCCTACTCCAGCGGGGAAACGCAAAGTGACCGGGCCTTCTGCGAAGATGCACTCACGGCCAAAATATGCGGCAGGTTTGCGTCTCCACGGATGTTGCGCGGTCGCGCCGAGCGTCCTCCTTTTCTTATCCGGTCCAGCACGTCAGGGACATCGAAATCTACTGCTTCGATTTGCTTATTTTCCCCTACTTTGCTGCCCTAGTGCGACGCCACCACCCCAACCCCACCCGCCGCCGCCCCGCCGCAGTACACACCGTCTGCTCGGTCCTCACCGCGCTAGAGAACATGTTTTCAGTCGTGGTAGGCTCAGGCACGCACTTGTCGCCTGTTTGGGGGCCAAACTTTGTTGGTTGCGCCGCCCGGCCTCGCCGCCCACGACCTTTTCGGCCAATTGCGCTGGTAGGTTTCTTACTCGTGTTTTCAGCGCTATTATGCGCGGCCATTGATCCGCAGTTGATACCAACGTAGATGGACATGTGGCAGATGCTGGACAAGTTCCGATCAGTCAACGCAGACAATGGCTATTGTTGCGGCCTCCATCCTCCACGAGTACAATGCCAGCCAGACGCCGGTGCACTGAGGCTCTGTGAAGGGCCGCTCAAAAAACCTGCCGCGCAACAGAGTGGAAGGACACCTCCGGCTCCACAAGGACTACTTCCACTTCACCAATCCGGCGTTCCTGGAAAAATTGTTCCGGCGTCGGTACACGATGTCAAGGAACCTGTTCATGATCATTCTACGGCGCGTGTGAGACTATGACCCCTACTTCCAATGCAGGCCCTATGCAACATGTGCGCTAGGCTTCACCTCCTACAAAAAATGTTCCGCAGCTATTCACATGCTATCATATGGAATGGCTGCTGATATATTCGATGAGTACCTTTGAATGGGTGAGAGCACCTACCTTGAGTCCATGTACCGATTTTTCTGAGCCGTGATTGCCGTGTTCGGACAAAATTATTCTAGGGAGCCAACAATTAAGCATACAAGACAGCTATTGTCTATCAACGAGTCTAGAGGGTTCCCATGCATGATTGGCAGCATAGATTGCATGCATTGGGAGTGGAAGAACTGTCCTTTTGGATGGCAGGGTCAGTACATCGGCCATGAGGAGGGACGCACTGTCATTCTTGAAGCAGTGATATCTCAAGATTTATGGATTTGGCATTCATTCTTTGGCATGGCCGGTTCCAACAATGACATCAATGTTTTGCACCGATCACCAGTTTTCAACATGCTTATGCAAGGCAAAGCTCCCCGGGTGAGCTACGATGTCAATGAAAATTAATATGACAAGCCATATTATTTTGCTGATGGCATCTACCCTGACTGGGCCACACTGGTGAAGATTTTCCATAATCCAAACACGGAGAAGACGAAGAGGTTTTCCAAGATGCAAGAGGCTTGCAGGAAATATGTGGAGCGAGGATTTGGTGTGCTCCAAGCTCGGTGGGCAACCCGTCACCCGGCAAGAACATGGTCGCTGAAGACCATGCATAAGGTGATGACATGCTTCGTGATTAAGCAAAACATGATCGTTGAGAACGAGCGTCCTTATGCCGCAATGAGCACCAATGGAAATTCCAAGGTGACCTGGTTGCGCCGATCCCTAGGGCATTATCCTGGGAGGAGTATCTGCATACGAATGTAGAAGTCACTGACGAGATTGTGTGCAGACGCCTACAGACGAATCTGATTGAGCATCAGTGGGCATTGGTTGGCAATGAAGACAATACGTAGAGGAATACCATCTTATTTTCATGTAGACTTAAAAAAAATTAGATATCATAACTAAGACTTTTTTAAACCTATTTATTTTGTTTTTTTAAACATCTCAATTCATACCGACGCACAAATGCGTCGGGCCGCTGGAGGCACCCAGGCGCAAACGGACGCGTGGACAAAAACGTTCATTTTTGCGTCCGCCAGGCGAAGCAAACGGACGCGCGCGGATAATTTGGACGTCCAAAATGCGTCGCCCCGTTAGAGATGCCCTAAGAGAATCTTGAGCTGTCTCCCGGGAAGGCTCCAGGACCCCTTTTTTCATCCGGATGGACAAAAACGGCCCAGTCACGTCCCCGGATCCTCGTTTTCGCCCGGATTTGGGCTTTCATCCATCCGGCGAGCCCCGGTCATCCCCGCCCCCGGGGAGCGCTCGGGGAGTCCGGAGGAAACGAAAGCGCGGGAAACGTTGAGAAAACTTCCCGCGCAGCTGGTGGCCCCGACTTGTCGGCGAGAAAGACCAATCGTCTTTCGCGCGCTGCAAAAGCCTGCCGCCGGTCACTCTTCGCCGGACGCGTAGCTTCCAGACGGCGAGTTAATGTCATCGCTTTGAATTCACGCGCGGCTCCCTCTATTTATCGTGGAACTACCACGTCTGGCCGCATTCACCACCATCGTCTCCCTTCTCTCCCCAGCCCAGTCTTCTCTCCCCAATCCTCCTCTAGCAAGAATGGCGGGCCATGGTGACGGCATGGCGAACAACGGCTTCGGCCGGCGTTCCCTACACCAGTGGGAGGCGCGACTTCTGCACATGGCGGGCTACCCGGCGCCGCCAAACTTCCGCGCGCTCGGAAGCCTAGGGCACGCGACGCGAAGGACCGCATTTCCATCTCATCGACCCATTCCATCGGCGTCCAAAACGGTTCCTGTGGACTGACGGACAGGCTGCACATGTTTCAGTGTTCAGTAACGTGATCCAAATAGATCGATTTGTGTGGATCGATCCATCTGTTATCTAAATTTGAGCCGCCGATATGTCGGGCCAGCGCACGTCCTCCCGTGCCTCCCTCTGGCCAACCTGGGCCCTACCGCCAGTGGGATGAAAGGTATACAGCCGAATCTTGTCTTCCCAAAAGCCTTGATTTCCATCTTTACCGTCACCCCAGGCACCGCTCCCGTCTACGCTTTGGGTTGTCATTGCCATCACCAGTTCTTAGCGGCTCAACTCCGGCTCCGTCGAGTGTACCGTCGATAAAACCCACCTATGATTTTGGCCGCCGAGTTCGCCGTTGACAAAAGTTTTGGCCCGTTGTTGCCGCTCTCGGAAGTCGCTGCGAGTACCCCATTTCCAGTAAGGACGCATACCGCGCGCATTGTCGGAGTTGGGTGCGAACAAGCCTCCATCCCACCACTGGCCACGACAGCACCTCTTCTGCAAACGCAAGCTCGGGCACATCGCTCGGTGGTACGCCCACAACCTGCTCGTCCGGTGGCCCGGACGGCTTGGAGAGTCCAAATTGCAGCGGCGTGGACATATATATTAGATTGACCTATTTTCATTCTCTTGTGCAGATGAGTAAGGCAATCAAGTTTTTCTACAAAAATGTCATGGAATCATCGTCGGACGAGGTGTTTGACAGTGAGACCGAACTCTTGTTCACCACTGCAAGCATGGAGCATGACCATTATCTGCTGCCGAAGCACATGGGTGGGTCGTCGCTGAAGCGCAAGGCCAAGAAAGAACGAGATCGAGTCGGTGGACACGCATGCCTTATGAGAGACTATATTACTACTAATGTAATCTCAATTACAGATGGATAAATATTCTTATTCGGTTGCGGGCCTAGGTCTACGGTAGTCCTGCCTAGAGCCTACCTGCATTGCCTCCTGGGGTTGCAGTGACTGGAGTACTGAAACACCTTTTCTCATTTGGGGGGTGGGGGGAGGGGGCGAAGCCGACAATGATAATTGTATATTATATCCTTGCACCACTTAGCACATCGTCAAATGATCGCAGGTGTTGTCATCAAACATACAAAACCCTATGGATCACGGAATCTCCTTTCAATCTCCCCTTTTTGGTGTTTGATGATAGTACCAAGATTTTTCAAGAAAGGTCATACACACTTAGCATCATTTTCCTATAATATGGAGAGGCTCCCCTAAATGTGTGCATATAAGTAATTTTCATTTGAATACAAATGCACACATTAGGTTCAAAGCTCCCCCGACACACATATATAGGAAACAATTGCATACATACCAATTTTCATAAATATGAGATATAATAATATACAAAGGTGGAACCTTTTCTTATTAAGTGAATCCCTAGATCCTAGTCATTTTCCCTACTGTAAAAACCTCATTTACTTTAGTTTGTTTACTTTAATTTGCATGTTGTTCTTTTCATATCCAAACATACCATTTTTTTTATTTTGTTCACCGCATAGAACAATATTTAAGTGGCATATATATCTTGAGAGAATAGAGGTTTACCTTCTTGCTCATGGGGTTTGCGATACTTTATAGTTACACGTTGATAGGTGCTACAAGTATCTCTTGTATTTGGAGGTTATCACATCAAAAACTAACTGATACCATGTTACGTTTGCCCAAACATTCTCATATTTCTTGGCTTGTTGACCCCTTAACATTGGTAACCATTGGGGTGGGGTGGGGTGTGTGTGTGTGGGGGAGGGGGGCATGGCCCTCCTATCATTGGCCCAATACCACATACAAGCCAACACTTAAGCCCTCGTTAGCAACAAACTAGCCCGACGATGCCGATTTACAAGCCCCCGACCGAAACTCACATGGTCACTAGAGCATGGATTCCCTTCCTCCGGTGCAAAAGTCACAGGTACCGATTTGGAAACATCCGGCGTCACCTCCACCTGTGAACAAGGTCCCACCTCCCGAATTAGAAGCATCCGACTCTACTCCCTTCGATGTACAAACCACCCACCTCGAATCACATGAGCGTATATCTCTGATAAGAACTAGTGCAGGAGATAGTTGTTGCATCTATAAATTTAGAAGTATAGTGTATAAAACTGCAGGCGAAAGAATGTAACCCTAATTATTCTTTCAAGCTACATTGTCACTTATGTCGTCTTCTATGCAGAGAGCAAAATAAAATAAAATAGGGAGTTTGGTTCTGACAAAAACAACATATACAACAACTACTGAAGTAAAGTAATCAAAGCGAAGTAAAAGCGGCAAGTAGGAAAAATAAGGATCGGGGTTCAAGGGTTCATTTGATCTCTCTGACACATGTATATGGCAACACAAAATATGAAGCATGCATATAAGTAGTGATAAATCCAAAATGCAAAGGGGGAGGGGCGTAAATTATAGTATCTACACGGGCACCACGTCCTAATATATATCCGCATACTAGACATACATTTATGCATAAGTTGTAATTCCCCTGGACACCTGATCCACAAGAGCACGACGATGTTGCACGTGGTTTCAAAGTTAGAGTATCAAACCATTGAGAGTTATGAATTCACTAAGGTGCACCTGCAAGTTATCCTTGATCCAAGCAAGAGGGTGATAAAATTCTTTCTGCATGAAGATTGTGTAGCGAGCAAACCAATATCAAAAGAAAGCTATAGAGAGCGGAAACAAAAAATAAACTATGTAAAACTTGAAGTGTTCTTATGGAATTGCGGATTTACCATGTATTTTATCATTTCTTATTTGCATGTTGTGTATGGCACATCCTCACATAAAGATGTGTCCGAAATTTTGATCACATGCCCAACTCAACCACCGCCATTCCTCCTATTGGCAATGTCAGAGTACAGTAGAAATTAAGATCACCCAGCAGATGTGGAGATAACCACTTGGTTATTCGTTGGTCCCTGACTGATAGTCTTAAAGGAGAGGGGCAACTTCTGTCACCGCTATGCCCACTAATTAACCCACACCACACGCCAACACTAGCATCCTTCATGTCCCATCGACAAATATTATGTAGTTGATGTTTGCACAATATCATTAAGAACGTTGACACAATTATACAAATAAAACTGAATACAATCATGCAAATAATTCATGGTGTTGCTAGGGTTTCTTCATCTTCCCAATAACTAATGGAACTACTCATACATGGGCCACACGCCAACTTTATAATAACAATATAAATGGAGTATGAATGACTAAGCGAATACACGTGCAAATCCACACTAGGTTTTGGAGTTACAATGAGATGGATCAGGAAGAAAATGCTAGTGATGATGGAGATTAGTGGCATAGCCTCAAAGATCCAAGTTGTGGCGGAGACGGGTGCCCTCTTGCTGATTCCCCTTCTAGATCCTTTCTGGAGTTGAGTCCTTTGAGACTATTCTGCGGCTGTGGCTTCTTTATGCGTCTAACTTTTAATCTGATCATGCGTGGTGATATTGTTTAACGAGGTGGACCCGTGTGAGTATGGCCAGGCTAGGCGGTACGGTCAACCTCGGCCGGACCGATTATCATTAAGTTTCATGTTAATTTGATTTTTCTTCTTTTAGCTTGAATCCCGTTTGTGTGGAGAATTATAAGGACAAAATTTATGGTTTTTAATCAACATATTTGTATCAAAAAACGAACGCTTCACTTGATTTGACTTTCCACCTCTTTATTTTTGCGATCCTGGTTAAATCACCAAATACGAGAGACGAGTTGCTGCCACTGTGGACTGTAGAGTGCATCAACAGTTGGTCTCTTTTCAATCTCCAAAAGAAGTTCAGTTGGGTACCCGAGCATGGAGCAGCTACGACGAGAATGAAGCTGAGCAAAAGTATACAGCGGCGGAATGCCATCAAATCATATCAATTCGAGTCACGGCCGGCCACCACTGGCGCCGTCGATGATGATGAAGGAAAGCGGGCAAAGACGAGAAGCCGTAGACGGAGAAGACGGGGCAGGCAGGGTCCAGGTTTTGACCGGAAGCCCAGGGCACGCGACGCGACGGATCGCATTTACGCCGACACCACGGGAGACGTGGGTAGGAGATCCGGCTGCCCGACGCATGGTATCCAACATGCTGATGATGCCGGAGCAGTTAATTATGGAAGGCTGGGAGTGCGATGCGGAGAATGAAACAAGTCGATTAGGCGAGATCGATCGCGAGGATGGCGACAACTAGAGTAGTACACATGGAATTAGGTGTACCATATTAAGCTTCATGCACTAGCCATTTGAACCAAAAGTTCGAACTTATGGAAAGGGCTAGAAAATTCACATATACACTTCACAACACCCCCACTCGCGTGTGACAGGAGAAGAGAAAGTCAACACGTGAAAGAAGAAGAGCACACCGAAACAGCTGTGGCTAAAGAGAAGGGCAACAGTAATTTTTAGGCTTAATTGCGAAACCACGTGAAAGCCAGGATTTGAACTCAAGACCTGGGGCTCTGATACCATGTTAGGACAATATGCTTGATGTATTACCAGGCAGGGACGGAGACAAGGGGGGACGAGCAGGGGCTACGCCCCCCCTATGGCCATGATTTTCTTAAGCAAATTAGTCATGGATGCTCCTTATCTGTGGTGTTTTACCTAGCTCTGCCCCCCTCATGCAGATCACAAGAGTAACTAGTGTAGCTTCGCCCCCCTTGAGCTCCACTCCTGGCTCCGTCCCTGTTACCAGGGGGCCAAAGACCACAATATATAGTACATGTACAGGTGCACATATGCAGAAAACCCCCTAACATATGGGGAAACTACAATATACAAATATATACATCTAACATTAGGATTGTGCCCCCTAACATATGGGGAAACTACAATATACAAATATATACATCTAACATTAGCTAGATGGCGAAGCTGCCAGGACACTTCCGGCGACCACTCCGCATCTTCTTCCGCTTGCCATGTTTTTTATTCGAGATGGGTTATGCATTCCACGTTCCGTCCTTTGCGTTTAGCTCCTTCCTTAAATCCAAGCCGATCGACACCCGACAGGGCTACGGTGTTTGCGCAATGGATGATGGGCAGGACTACATGCAGTGCCGCCGATCAGTATTGTGTGGTGCTGCCGACGAGCGGGGAGGTTTTTCTGACACGCCGGCCACCGGCTACAAACAAGGAGGGTCCTCCTATTTGACGCATTTTGTGTGTCGAGCGCGTCGGCGCTCGCACCTGATGACACGTGGGATATACCCACCAACTCTACCGCCGCCTCCGCGGCACCAAGGGCGGACCCGGGACAAAAATTTCCCGGTGTTACAAGTTAACAATGCATAGGCTGATAGGCATGTATATCAAGCAAGTGATGCATACAAGTGACACACTTCACAATTTATAGTATCCAATGGTAAAAAATGCTTACAAAAATAAAGCATTTCCCTCGATATATCATTCCATCATAAACTTGTGCAATAAAGCATTCAAAAACTCCAAATTATGAAAATATATATGATTGCCGAGGGGAAATGCGACATAGATCTCGATTTCCTATAAAAAAAATTAGTGGCGTACTAAATAAACGTGTGTAATGATGCAGCATAAATTTATGAGTAATACATTTTTGGATGGCTTTGTAAGATCTCAAAGGGATCAATGACTCCCTGGTAACTCTCCTCATCACTGAGACAGATTGCTCAAGTATATCTTCACAATTCTCATTCTAGAAAAACATCTCTCAAGTGTACGTAGAAGTGTCAAGGCAAGACTAAAGGTAGCTTCAATAGTCGGTAAACAAGAAGATATTAAATATGTTTCCTTGCATCCACCATTTTGTGAGAGAGTTCACAAATGTGGTAATTCATAATTTAGCACAATATACATAGTTTATGATTGGATCAACAGAACCAACAAGTAAAGCATATTAATGTACGTTTCTAAGTTTTGGAGTTGAACTTACATGACATTGTTCCCTTTTGCTGGTAGGCGTCATGATGAATATGGCCGTCGAGAATCTGATTTCCCGATTCTCAAACCCTAATAACGCAGTTTAAGAGGGAAGAATTAGACAAATACATAGCAATCAATTTAGAGGGATTCGGAATCCGATTTCCCTAACCCTAACCCTAAACTCTAAACCCCTGATTGCGGACTAGAAGTACAAGTTGCGTACCTTTTTTTTCTTCTGCCAAACAAGGCCGTATAGCGTGCCCTTGTTGGCATAGTAATGGCATACCGAGTCTTCGAGGGATGATAGTTTTTCTTGGTGATTTCTATCTCGTGGATTTAGGGTTCGTAGCATAGAAAACAAAAAATTCTACCGCAAGAACAAATAAAACCAAGATCCAATCTATGGAAAAGCCAAGGTCCAATCTATGTGATCTATGAAACGAGATAGATGAGAAACTAACCCTCGTAGATCCAAAGTATTAACGAGATCATATCTCGTGGTTGACGTAGATGTACACTTGACGAACTCCGGTTCGTGTTGCAGTTCTTTCTAGTGCTACGATCGGGCAGCACTTCCGTACTCGGTCACACGTACGGTATCGATGATGACGCCCTCTCCCCGTTCCAGTGGGGTAGAGGATGTAGTAGATCCCCTCGGAATCCCAGCAGCACGACGGCGTGGTGATGGTGGTGGAGGAGAAATCCTGCAAGGCTTCGCCAAGCCTACGCAGGAAGAAGGAGGGAGAGAGGGGCGGCTAGGGTTTGGGGGGATGATGTGCTGCACCCCAACCCTCCCTCCCTCTTATATAGGTGTGGGGGGCTGCCTTGGCCCCTCCTCCAAGCCCTAGGGTCAGCCAAAAGGGGGACTTTCCCCCCAAGTTAAGTTCCTATTTTCAAGGGATTTGATCTTATCCACTTGATCCAGCCGCATGGGCCTTGGGGGGCTGGTGTGCCTGGCCCATGTGGGCGTATGCGACCCCCTCCGGTCCATGTTAGTCGTCCAGGATAGGTGAGCCCCACTATGGTACCCTCCAGAACCTTCTAGAACCTCCGGTACAATATCGAAAAATCCCGAATTTTTACGGTAACCCTGAAAATGAATATATGAATCTTATTCTCCGGACTATTCCAGACCTCCTCGTGATGTATTGGATCCCATCCGAGACTCCGAACAACATTCGATCTTCATCTCATATTCCATATCTACTTAAACAACATCGAACCTTAAGTGTGTCACTCTACGGTTCGCGAACTATGCAGACATGATCGAGACACCTCTCTGACCAATAACCAATAGCGGGATCTGGAGATCCATAATGGCTCCCACATATTCAACGATGACTTTGTGGTCAGAAGAACCATAAACATACGATACAGATTTCCTTTGTTGCGCGATACTTTACTTATCCGAGGTTCGATCATCGGTATCTCCATACCTAGTTCAACCCCGTTACCGATAAGTACTCTTTACTCATTCGTGATACGACATCCCTTGTGATCTAGTCACATGTTTGCAAACTAATTGGATGTCATTCCACCGAGAGGGTCATTTGGATGGAAAAATCCCACTCTTGATCCATGCGCTTCAACTCATACTTTCAGAATACCCAATGCTATCTTTATAACCACCCAGTTACGAACTGGTGTTTGATGTCATCAAAGCATCCATCTGGTGTTAGTGATTAACATGATCTCATGATCGAAGGATTAGGTTACTATGTATTTGAAAGCTTATAACAAAACAAACTTAATAACTTGATCTTATGCTATGCTTACTATGGGTGTGTGTCCATCATATCAGGAAATCTTGATCATCAATTATTCAACAAGCTAGTTTAAATGAGAGGCTTACTAGGGACTTGGGTTTGTTTACAAAATACGCATGTATCAATGTTTTCACTTAATACAATTATAGTATGGGATGTAAACATTTATCATGAACACTAAGATATAACAATAACCACTTTATTATTGCCTTTCAGGCATATCTCCAACATGATGGGTTCGTTGCATGGAAAACAAAAAAATTCTACCGTGAACATGAACAAAAACCAAGATCCAATCTAGGAAGAAGCAAGATCTAATCTACCAAGATCGAAGCAACGAGAAGATACGCGAGACTAAACCACGAAGATTCCAAAGCCTACGAGATTAATCTCGTTGTTGATGTAGTCGATCGTCCATGCTGCAATTCGGCAGCACTTCCGTACTCGGTCGTGCGTACGGTATCGATGAAGCCCGTCCTCTCCCCATTCCAGTGGGTAGCGGAGGTGTGGTAGATCTCCTCGGAATCCCAGCAGCACGACGGCGTGGTGGTGGTGGTGGAGGAGAAAAGCTGCAGGGCTTCACCAAGCCGGAACAGCAATATGGTGGAGGGAGTGAGGGGGCGGCCAGGGTTTGATCAAGGGGTGAAGTGGCCGGCCACCCCCTCCCCTCTTTATATAGGGGGGCAGGTCGGTTGGGGTGGCCCCCTTTCCCATCTAGGGTTGGGGGCCGGCGGCCAAGTGGGGGGAAGAGGGAAATCTTCCCCCCCAAGTTGATCCCCCCTAGCAGGGTTTTGGGGAAACCCTAGGGGTTTGGCCGGCTGGGCCTTGGGGGGCATGTGCCCCTGGCCCATTAGGATAGGGATCATCCCCTCGGCCCATGCTAGGCCTCCTAGGGTCGTGGGCCCACTGGTGGGACCCCGGAACATTCTAGAACCTTCCCGGTCTTCCACCGGAAAAATCCCGAACTTTTCTGAAACCTAGAAATTAACTTCCCTTATATGAATCTTATTCTCCGGACCATTCCGGACCTCCTCGTGATGTCTTGGATCCCATCCGAGACTCCGAACAAACTTCGGTCTCCATCTCATATTCCGAATCTACTTATGCGACATCGAACCTTAAGCGCGTCACCCTACGGTTCGTGAACTATGCAGACATGGTCGAGACTCCTCTCCGAGCAATAACCAATAGCGAGATCTGGAGATCCATAATGGCTCCCACATATTCAACGATAACTCAGTGATCGATTGAATCATTTACATACGATACCGATTCCCTTTGTCACGCGATACTTTACTTGTCCGAGGTTCGATCATCGGTATCTACATACCTTGTTCAACCTCGCTACCGACAAGTACTCTTTACTCGTACTGTGGTATGTCATCTCTTGTGATCTAATCACATGCTTGCAAGCTAATCAGACGATGTTCCACCGAGAGGGCCCAGAGTGTATCTATCCGTCATCGGGATGGAAAAATCCCACTATTGATCCATATGCCTCAACTCACACTTTCCGAATACTTAATCCCATATTTATAACCACCCATTTACGCAATGGAGTTTGATGTAATCAAAGCATCCTTCCGGTGTAAGTGATTTACATGATCTCATGGTCGAAGGACTAGGTAACTATGTATCGAAAGCTTATAGCAAGTTGAACTTAATGACTTGATCTTATGCTACGCTTATTTGGGTGTGTGTCCATTATATCATTCATCCAATGACATAACCTTGTTATTAATAACATCCAATGTTCATGATCACGAAACCATGATCATCTATTAATAAACAAGCTAGTTATACAAGAGGCTTACTAGGGACTCCTTGTTGTTTACATAACACACATGTATCAATGTTTCGGTTAATACAATTATAGCATGGTATGCAAACATTTATCATAAACAAAAAGATATTATAATAACCACTTTATTATTGCCTCTTGGGCATATCTCCAATAGTCTCTCACTTGCACTAGAGTCAATAATCTAGATTACATTGTAAGGTACCTAACACCCATGGCATTCTGGTGTTGGTCATGCTTTGCCCTAGGGAGAGCTTTAGTCAACGAATCTGCCACATTCAGATCTGTGTGTACTTTGCAAATCTTTACTTCACCATCTTCGATGTACTCGCGAATCGAATGGAAACGCAGCTTGATATGCTTTAGCTTCTTGTGTGACCTTTGTTCTTGTGCATTGGCGATGGCACCCATGTTGTCACAATAGATGACTAATTTTTCCAATGCACTAGGAACCACACCAAGCTCAACAATGAACCTCTTCATCCATACCGCTTCCGATGAAGCCTCTGAAGCCGCTATGCAATCAAATTCAGTTGAAGACTTCGCCACCGTGCACTGCTTGGAACTCATCCAGCTCACTGCAGCTCCATTCAGTACAAACACGTACCCAGACTGAGACATAGAGTCATCAAGATCAGTGTTCCAACTTGCATCGGTGTAACTGGTTACAACGAGTTCTTGGTCACCGCCATAACAAAGAAACATATCCTTAGTCCTTTTCAAGTACTTCGGGATATTCTTGACCGCTGTCCAGTGTTCCATTCCTGGATCACTCTGATATCTGCTGGTCAAACTAACAACATGTGCGATATCCGGTCTAGTACACAACATGGCATACATGATAGAGCCTATCGCCGAGGCATAGGGGATCTTGTTCATCCTCTCTCTTTCTTCTGCCGTAGCTGCACCTTGAGTCTTACTCAAGACCTTACCTGGCAACATAGGCAAGAACCCTTTCTTGCTTTCATCCATTCTAAAATTCTTTAGAATCTTGTCCAGGTATGTACTCTGTGAAAGCCCTATTAGGCGTCTTGATCTATCTCTATAAATCTTGACGCCTAAAATGTACGCTGCTTCACCAAGGTCTTTCATTGAAAAAAACACTTATTCAAATAACCTTTAACACTGCTTAGTAGTTCTATATCATTCCCAATCAATAATATGTCATCTACATATAATATCAGGAACGCTACAGAGCCCCCACTCACTTTCTTGTAAATACAGGCCTCACCATGAGTCCGTATAAACCCGTAGTCTTTGATCACCGTATCAAAGCGTCGGTTCCAACTCCGGGATGCTTGCTTCAGCCCATAAATGGAACGCTGAAGTTTGCATACCATGTCAGCATTTTTAGGATCGACAAAACCTTTGGGTTGTACCATATACAACTCTTCCTCAATATCACCATTAAGGAACGTCGTTTTGACATCCATCTGCCAAATCTCATAATCGAAAAATGCAGCTATTGCTAACAAAATCCTCACAGACTTTAGCTTCGCTATAGGTGAGAAAGTCTCATCGTAGTCAACTCCTTGAATTTGTCGGAACCCCTTCGCAACAAGTCGAGCTTTATAGACAGTAATATTACCATCAGCATCTGTTTTTCTCTTGAAGATCCATTTATTCTCGACAGTCGTGCGGCTATCAGGTAATTCTACCAAAGTCCATACTTGGTTATCATATAGATCCCATTTCAGATTTCATGGTTTCTTGCCATTTGTTGGAATCTGGGCTCATCATTGCTTCTTCATACGTCGCAGGATCTTCATCATTGTTGTCCACAATCATGACATTTAGACAGGGATCATACCAATCAGGAGTGGTACGTTCCCTCGTCGATCTGCGAGGTTCAGTAGCTTCCTCGTTCGAAGTTTCATGATCATCATCATTTGCTTCCTCTCCTATCGGTGCAGGCTGCGCAGGAACATCTTCCGGCACTGCGCTACTCTGATCTACGAGAGAAGGTTCATCAACCTCGTCGAGTTCTACTTTCCTTCCAGTCACTTCTTTCGTGAGAAACTCCTTCTCAAGAAAGGATCCGTTCTTGGCAACAAAGATTTTGCCTTCGGATCTGTGATAGAAAGTGTACCCAATTGTTTCTTTAGGGTATCCTATGAAGACGCATTTCTCCGCTTTGGGTTCTAGCTTGTCAGGTTGTAACTTCTTTACATAAGCTTCGCAACCCCAAACTTTAAGGAACGATAGCTTAGGTTTCTTTCCAAACCATAATTCATACGGTGTCGTTTCAATAGATTTAGATGGTGCCCTATTTAAAGTGAATGCGGCTGTCTCTAATGCATAACCCCAAAATGATAATGGCAAATCAGTAAGAGACATCATAGATCGAACCATATCCAAGAGAGTTCGATTACGACGTTCAGACACACCATTACTGCTGTGGTGTTCCCGGCGGTGTCAAGCGTGAAAGTATTCCGCATTTATTTAAATGCATGCCAAACTCATAACTCGGATATTCGCCTCCGCGATCGAACGCGTGAAACTTAATCTTCTTGTTACATTGATTTTCTACTTCACTTTGGAATTCCTTAAACTTCTCAAAAGTTTCGGACTTGTGTTTCATAAAGTAAATATACCCATATCTACTCAGATCATCCGTGAAGGTTAGAACATAACGATAACCACCGCGCGATGCCACACTCATTGGTCCGCACACATCGGTATGTATGATTTCCAACAAGTCTGTAGCTCGCTCCATTGTACCAGAGAATGGAGTCTTAGTCATTTTTCCCATTAGACATGCTTCGCATCTATCAAGTGACTCAAAGTCAAGTGACTCAAGAAGTCCATCGGAATGGAGTTTCTTCATGCGCTTCACTCCAATATGACCAAGACGACAGTGCCACATATAAGTAGAATTATCATTCAATTTAATTCGCTTAGCATCAATGTTATGAACATGTGTATCACTACTATCGAGATTTAACAAGAATAAACCATTCATCTCAGGTGCATGACCATAAAAGATATTACTCATATAAATTGAACAACCATTATTCTCTGATTTAAACGAATAACCGTCTTGCATTAAACAAGATCCAGATATAATGTTCATGCTCAACGCAGGCACCAAATAATAATTATTGAGGTTTAAAACTAATCCCGAAGGTAGATGTAGAGGGAGCGTGCCGACGGCGATCACATCGACCTTGGATCCATTTCCAACGCGCATCGTCACCTCGTCCCTCGCCAGGCTTCGTTTATTCAGCAGCTCCTGTTTCGAGTTACAAATGTGAGCAACCGAACTAGTATCAAATACCCAGGCACTACTACGAGAACCAGTAAGATAGAACATGTATATCAAATATACCTTTCTTCTTGATGAGGCCGTTCTTCAGATCAGCCAAGTATTTGGGGCAATTCTGCTTCCAGTGCCCCTTCTCCTTGCAGTAATAGCACACAGTATCAGGCTTAGGGCCAGTCTTAGGCTTCTCAGGAGGCGCAACAGCTTTCTTGCAGCCCTTCTTGAAGTTGCCACTACTAGGAATAAGCTTATAGCCGGATTTATTACCGCCGGCGAGTTTGATTTAAATATGCCGGCGGTAAGACCTTCCAGGGTCGCCTCACCCTACCGCCGGCGAGTTTGAAACGAAGATGCCGGGGGTACCTGCATTATCGCCGGCGAACTTGAAACGAAGATGCCGGGGGTAACGGGTAGCAGGGTGGGCCACCCAGGCTGCACTTACCGCTGGCATTTGCGGGCCGTAAGTGCCGGCGGTAATGGGCCCTGCCACCAGCGAAACCGCGTCCAGAGCGTCGGGGGTAACGTGGTCGTATGGGCCATCCGAGCAAAAATTACCGCATCCACGTGACTTATCTCTTCCTCATCTTCTCCTGTCCATCGTTCCTCTCTCCTCTCTGTCTCTCTCGGTCAAACTCCCACGGGAGAAAATCCGCCGCCGCCTCCTCCCTCCCCGTCCAGGCCCAGATCGTCCCGCCCCGCTCTGCCCCGCCCCGCCCCGAACCCTCGATCGCCGCGGCAGAACACCGGCGAGGGAGCGCGAGAGGCTTCTGCGCGAAGGATTCAGCCATGGCGAGCGCGGATCCGCTGCGGAGGGATGAGGAGTTCTACGAGTCCCTCTTCGATTCTGCCAAAGGTTAGCTCAATACTGTCTCAAATTCGCTGGATCTCGATGCTAGTTTTGTCCAGAGTTTGTTTCCTGCGGCGTTTTTTCCCCTGGGTATTTATGTGTTCTTGCCGCAGGCGGTTCCGGCATGGCGCGTGGGCAGATGCGAGAGGCTTCTGCGCGGGGACTCCACCGACCAGCACGCAGCGTCGGCCCGTCGCCCCACCGCCGACGAGCACGAGAAGGAGCTTGCCGCCGACGAGCGCGAGGCGGAGGCCTCCGTCTCCGGCACGGGGACTCCCCCGACGAGCACACGGCGCTGGCGGACGCCACGGAGGCCACCTCTCCATCGACAGCGCTGACGAGGTCGACCCGGACCTCAACCTCGTGAAGGGCCGCGGTGGCTCGCTCCTCGTCGAGGGCTTCGGAGGCTGCTTCGTCTTCATCGTCGATGAATCCAAGCGCGAGCGCCGGCGCGGCAAGGGCAGCGGCACGAAGCTCCGGCCGACGGCGTGGCAAGGGCGTGACACTTGATTGCTTTTTTATTTTCTTCTCAGGGTGTTCTCTGTAAATTTACTTACTAATTGTAAATGCTGTGGACTGCATGTAGTCATGTAGTCTGCAACCATGTGCAGAGATGCGGGTGGTGGACCAGTTTTTTTTTATTTCCAAAATAACGTAGCGCCGGCGAACGTAACTACATAACTTGATGCGATGGTGGTGTAGAGGATTACCCCCGGCGGTTACAAAAGTGCCAGCGGTAGGACTATACCACCGGCGAGGTTATCGCCGGCGAATCCGAAAACGCCGACGGTAAGCCTTTTTAGGTCGCCGGCGGTAAGCCTTTTTCTAGTAGTGTGCCCTTGTTGTTAGGCTTGCCCTGTTTCTTGAAACTGGTGGTCTTGTTGACCATCAACACTTGGTGCTCTTTCTGTATCTCAACTTCAGCAGATTTCAGCATGGAGAAGAGTTCAGCTAACTCTTTGTTCATGTTCTGCATGTTGTAGATCATCACGAAGTTCTTGTAACTAGGTGGCAGTGATTGGAGGACACGATGAATGCCCAGCTGGTTAGGAATCACAATTCCCAAGTCACTAAGCTTCTTCGCGTGCCCAGACATCTTGAGCACGTGCTCGCTAACGGAGCTACCCTCTTCCATCATGCAGCCAAAGAAGTGTTTCGAGGCCTGATACGTCTCCAACGTATCTATAATTTCTGATGTTCCATGCTAGTTTTATGACAATACCTACATGTTTTGCTCACACTTTATAATGTTTTTATGCATTTTCCGGAACTAACCTATTAACAAGATGCCGAAGTGCCAGTTCCTGTTTTCTGCTGTTTTTGGTTCCAGAAAGGCTATTCGGGCAATATTCTCGGAATTCGACGAAACAAAGGCCAAACATCATATTTCACCGAGACGGACCAGGACACCGAAAAAGAGCCGGAGGGGAGGCCCGGGGCTCCCAGACCATAGGCTGGCGCGGCCTGGAGGGGGCGCGCCGCCCTATGGGGTGGGCCCCCAGGCACCCCCTTGCGCCGCCTCTTCGCCTATAAAGTCCCTCGTGACCTAAACACCGGATACCAATTGACGAAACTCCAGAAAGACTCTAGGGACGCCGCCGCCATCGCGAAACTCCATTTCGGGGGATAGAAGTCTCTGTTCCGGCACGCCGCCGGGACGGGGAATTGCCCCCGGAGTCATCTCCATCGACACCACCGCCATCTTCATCGCCATCGCTGTCTCCCATGATGAGGAGGGAGTAGTTCTCCCCGAGGCTGAGGGCTCTACCGGTAGCTATGTGGTTCATCTCTCTCTCCCATGGTGTGATCTTTATGTGATCATGAGCTTTGTATCACTATTAATCTATGTGCTACTCTAGTGATGTTATTAAAGTAGTCTATTCCTCCTCCATGATGTAATGTTGACAGTGTGTGCATCATGTAGTACTTGGCGTAGGTTATGATAGTGATCTCTTGTAGATTATGAAGTTAACTATTACTATGCACTCTAGAGGTTACTTTAATATGAACTCCAGAATTACTCTCCACGGTGTGACGGTGACAGTGTGTGCATCGTGTGTGATTCCCTTATGAAGTTATGGAGCTTGTTTACTCTGGCTTGAGGGTGCTCTTGTAGCCCTACACAATGAATGGTGTTTGTTATCCAACAAGAGAGTGTTTGAAGTAGCACAAGTGAAGAGAAGTTATTTATTTATGTGATCATTGTTGAGAGTGTCCACTAGTGAAAGTATGATCCCTAGGCCTTGTTTCTAAGCATTGAAACACCGTTTCCAACAAGTTCTGTTACATGTTTGCTTGCTGCCATCTTTATTTTAGATTGCAATTACTACTCATATTCATCCATATCACTCGCATCTTACTATCTCTTCACCGAACTAGTGCACCTATACATCTGACAAGTGTATTAGGTGTGTTGGGGACACAAGAGACTTCTTGTATCGTAATTGCAGGGTTGCTTGAGAGGGATATCTTTGACCTCTACCTCCCCGAGTTCGATAAACCTTGGGTGATTCACTTAAGGGAAACTTGCTCGCTGTTCTACAAACCTCTGCTCTTGGAGGTCCAACACCGTCTACGGGAATAGAAGCGTGCATAGACATCAAGCTATTTTCACGGCGCCGTTGCCGGGAGGTAAGGTAAAAGGTATTCACATCCTCCGGCTACTAAGCTATTTCCTAGCACTGTTGCCGGTGTGTGAGTGCTCAAAGCTATTTCCTTTAGATCCTGCAATTATATCATTTTGTTTCTTGTTTTTATTTCACTAGTTAGGCTTAATGGAAAACAACAAAAATATTAGAGATCTTTATAGTATTTATCTTGAGTTAGGACATGAGGTGTTTGAAGAGAAAATTAAAAAACCAATGGAACTGTATATGCATGCTAATGGCAATGTTATTAGTATGAATGATTTAAACACCATTGTTGCTAATGCTATGAAAAATTCTAAGCTTGGGGAAGCTGGTTTTGATGAGCATGATATTTTTAGTCCCCCAAGCATGGAGGAGAAAATTTACTTTGATGATACTTTACCTCCTATATATGATGATTACAATGATGACTATCATATTTTCAATCCACCTACTATTGAGGAGAAAATTAATTATGATTAAAATATGCCTCCTATATATGATGATTATGGTGATGAGAATAATAATGATAGCTATTTTATTGAATTTGCTCCCATTACAATTAATAGTAATGACTATGCTTATGTGAAGAGTAATAATTTTATGCATGTAGCTCATGATAAGAATGTTTCATGTGATAGTTATATTGTTGAGTTTGTTCATGACGCTATCGAAAGTTATTATGAGAGAGGGAAATATGTTTATATGCATCTTAATAATATTAGGTTTCCCCTCTTTATGTTGAGAATCTTGAAGTTGCGCTTGTGTTGCCTTTCTATGCTTGTTGCATTATGCTTACATGACTTGTTTATTTACAAGATTCCTTTTCATAGGAAGTGGGTTAGGCTTAAATTTTTTTCATACTTGCTTTTTGATGTTCTCTTTTGCTTCAACTCTTATTTCTTGCGAGAGCATCATTAAAATTACTGAGCCCATCTTAATGGCTATAAAGAAAGCACTTCTTGGGAGATAACTCATGTTTTATTTTGCTACTATTTTGTTGTGTCTTGGAAGTTGTTACTACTGTAGCAACTTCTCCTTATCTTTATTTTATTGCATTGTTGTGCCAAGTAAAGTCTTTGATAGTAAGGTTGATACTAGATTTGGATTACTGCGCAGAAACAGATTTCTTGCTGTCACGAATTTGAATAGGTCTCTCTGTAGGTAACTCAGAAAAATCTGCCAATTTTCGTGTGTGATCCTTAGATATGTACGCAACTTTCATTAAATTTGAGCTTTTTCATCTGAGCAAGTTAAGTGCCTCTAAAAAATTCGTCTTTACGGACTGTTTTGTTTTGACAGATTCTGCCTTTTATTTCGCATTGCCTTTTTTATGTTGAATGGATTTTTTTGTTCCATTAACTTTCAGTAGCTTTGTGCAATGTCCAGAAGTGATAAGAATTATTATGTCACCTCTGAATATGTGAATTTTTGATTATGCACTAACCCTCTAATAAGATTGTTTTGAGTTTGGTGTGGAGGAAGTTTTCAAGGATCAAGAGAGGAGGATGATATAACATGATCAAGAAGAGTGAAAAGTCTAAGCTTGGGGATGCCCCCGTGTTTCATCCCCTTCTTCATCGACAACTTATCAGGTCACCTCTAGTGAAACTATATTTTTATTCCGTCACATCTTATGTGCTTTACTTGGAGCGTCTGTGTGCTGTTATTTTCGTTTTGTTATTTTCATTCTCTGAATAAATTCATGCTTGTGTGGGAGAGAGACACACTCCGCTTTTTCATTTGAATACTTGTGTTCTTAGTTTTACTTTTAATGTTCATGGCGAAAGTTAAAAGCTGATGCATTTATTGCTATTTGGTTGGAAACAGAACATGCTTCATGTGGTAATTGGTATATTGTCTTGAATAATTTGATACTTGGCAATTGTTTTGCTCAAATAGATCATGTTAAGCTCTTGCATCATGTACTTTGCACCTATTAATGAAGAACTACCATAGAGCTTGTTGAAATTTTGTTTGCATGATTGATCTCTCTAAAAGTCTAGATATTTTCTGGTTAAGGTGTTTGAACAACAAGGAGACAGTGTAGAGTCTTATAATGCGTGCAATATGTTCTTATGTAAGTTTTGCTGTACCGGTTCATACTTGTGTTTGCTTCAAACAACCTTGCTAGCCAAATCCTTGTACTGAGAGGGAATACTTCTCGTGCATCCAAATCCTTGAGCCAAAAACAATGCCATTTGTGTCCACCATACCTACCTACTATGTGGTATTTCTCTGCCATTCCAAAGTAAATTACTTGAGTGCTACTTTTAAAATTTCATTCCTTGTCTTTGCAATACATAGCTCATGGGAAAATATCTTAAAAAACTATTGTGGTATTGAATATGTTACTTATGTATCTTATTTCTTATAAGTTGCTTGTTGAGCGGTAACCATGTTTCCGGGGACGCCATCAACTATTACACCTTTGTTGAATATCATGTGAGTTGCTATGCATGTTCGTCTTGTCTGAAGTAAGGGTGATTTATCATGATCAAATGGTTTGAGTATGCATATTGTTAGAGAAGAACATTGGGCCGCTAACTAAAGCCATGAATCATGGTGGAAGTTTCAGTTTGGACATTAATCCTCAATCTCTATGAGAATATTATCTGTTGCTGAATGCTTATTGATGGCGTGTAACTCACACGTTCGTTGGGAACCCCAAGAGGAAGGTATGATGCGCACAGCAGCAAGTTTTCCCTCAGAAAGAAACCAAGGTTTATCGAACCAGGAGGAGCCAAGAAGCACGTTGAAGGTTGATGGCGGCGGGATGTAGTGCGGCGCAACACCGGAGATCCCGGCGCCAACGTGGAACCTGCACAACACAACCAAAGTACTTTGCCCCAACGAAACAGGTGAGGTTGTCAATCTCACCGGCTTGCTGTAACAAAGGATTAACCGTATTGTGTGGAAGATGATTGTTTGCAGAGAAAACAGTAAAAACAAGTATTGCGAGCAGATTTGTATTTCGAGTATAAAAGAATGGACCGGGGTCCATAGTTCACTAGAGGTGTCTCTCCCATAAGATAAAAGCATGTTGGGTGAACAAATTACGGTCGGGCAATTGACAAATAGAGAGGGCATAACAATGCACATACATGTCATGATAAGTACAATGAGATTTAATTGGGCATTACGAGAAAGTACATAGACCGCCATCCAACTGCATCTATGCCTAAAAGTCCACCTTCGGGTTATCGTCCGAACCCCTTCCAGTATTAAGTTGCAAAGCAACGAGACAATTGCATTAAGTATGGTGCGTAATGTAATCAACAACTACATCCTCGGACATAGCGCCAATGTTTTATCCCTAGTGGCAACAAGCACAACACAACCATAGAACTTTCGTCACTCTGTCCCAGGTGTCAATGCAGGCATGAACCCACTATCGAGCATAAATACTCCCTCTTGGAGTTAAGAGCAAAAACTTGGCCGAGCCTCTACTAATAACGGAGAGCATGCAAGATCATAAACAACACATATGTAATAACTTGATAATTAACATAACATGGTATTCTCTATCCATCGGATCCCGACAAACACAACATAGAGTATTACGGATAGATGATCTTGATCATGTTAGGCAGCTCACAAGATCCAACAATGAAGCACAATGAGGAGAAGACAACCATCTAGCTACTGCTATGGACCCATAGTCCAGGGGTGAACTACTCACTCATCACTCCGGAGGCGACCATGGCGGTGTAGAGTCCTCCGGGAGATGAATCCCCTCTCCGGCAGGGTGCCGGAGGAGATCTCCAGAATCCCCCGAGATGAGATTGGCGGCGGCGGCGTCTCTGGAAGGTTTTACGTATCGTGGTTTTTCGCATCAGGGGTTTCGCGACGGAGGCTTTAAGTAGGCGGAAGGGCGAGTCGGAGGGCTGGCGAGGGGCCCACACCATAGGCGGCGCGGGCCCCCCTTGGCCGCGCGGCCCTATGGTGGCGGCGCCTCGTCGCCCCACTTCGTATCCCTTTCGGTCTTCTGGAAGGTTCGTGGCAAAATAGGACCCTGGGTCTTGATTTCGTCCAATTCCGAGAATATTTCATTACTAGGATTTCTGAAACCAAAAACAGCAGAAAACGACAGCGGCACTTCGGCATCTTGTTAATAGGTTAGTTCCAGAAAATGCACGAATATGACATAAAGTGTGCATAAAACATGTAGGTATCATCAATAATATGGCATGAATCATAAGAAATTATCGATACGTCGGAGACGTATCAAGCATCCCCAAGCTTAGTTCTGCTCGTCCCGAGCGAGGTAAAACGATAACAAAGATAATTTACTGAAGTGACATGCCATCATAAACTTGATCATACTATTTGTAAACATATGTAATGAATGCAGCGATCAAAACAATGGTAATGACATGAGTAAACAAGTGAATCATAAAGCAAAGACTTTTCATGAATAGTTCTTCAAGACAAGCATCAATAAGTCTTGCATAAGAGTTAACTCATAAAGCAATAAATCAAAGTAAAGGTATTGAAGCAACACAAAGGAAGATTAAGTTTCAGCGGTTGCTTTCAACTTGTAACATGTATATCTCATGGATAATTGTCAACATAGAGTAATATAACAAGTACAATATGCAAGTATGTAGGAATCAATGCATAGTTCACACAAGTGTTTGCTTCTTGAGATGGAGAGAAATAGGTGAACTGACTCAACATAAAAGTAAAAAAGAATGGTCCTTCAAAGAGGAAAGCATCGATTGCTATATTTGTGCTAGAGCTTTTATTTTGAAAACATGAAACAATTTTGTCAACGGTAGTAATAAAGCATATGAGTTATGTAAATTATATCTTACAAGTTGCAAGCCTCGTGCATAGTATACTAATAGTGCCCGCACCTTGTCCTAATTATCTTGGACTACCGGATCTTTGCAATGCACATGTTTTAACCAAGTGTCGCAATGGGGTACCTCCATGTCGCCTGTACAAAGGTCTAAGGAGAAAGCTCGCATTTTGGATTTCTCGCTTTTGATTATTCTCAACTTAGACATCCATACCGGGACAACATGGACAACGAGATAATGGACTCCTCTTTAATGCATAAGCATGTGGCAACAATTATTATTCTCATATGAGATTGAGGATATATGTCCAAAACTGAAACTTCCACCATGAACCATGGCTTTAGTTAGCGGCCCAATGTTCTTCTCTAACAATATGCATGCTCCAACCATTAAGGTGGTAGATCTCTCTTACTTCGAGACAAGACGGACATGCATAGCAACTCACATGATATTCAACAAAGAATAGTTGATGGCGTCCCCGAAGCATGGTTATCGCACAACAAGCAACTTAATAAGAGATAAAGTGCATAAGTACATATTCAATACCACAATAGTTTTTAAGCTATTTGTCCCATGAGCTATATATTGTAAAGGTGAATGATGGAATTTTAAAGGTAGCACTCAAGCAATTTACTTTGGAATGGCGGATAAATACCATGTAGTAGGTAGGTATGGTGGACACAAATGGCATAGTGGTTGGCTCAAGGATTTTGGATGCATGAGAAGTATTCCCTCTCGATACAAGGTTTAGGCTAGCAAGGTTATTTGAAACAAACACAAGGATGAACGGTGCAGCAAAACTCACATAAAAGAAATATTGTAAACATTATAAGACTCTACACCGTCTTCCTTGTTGTTCAAAACTCTATACTAGATGTTATCTAGACTCTAGAGAAACCAAATATGCAAACCAAATTAGCAAGCTCTAAGTGTTTCTTCATTAATGGGTGCAAAGTATATGATGCAAGAGCTTAAACATGAGCACAACAATTGCCAAGTATCAAATTATCCAAGACGTTTTTAGAGTTACTACATGTAGTATTTTCCAATTCCAACCATATAACAATTTAACGAAGAAGAAACTTCGCCATGAATACTATGAGTAGAGCCTAAGGACATACTTGTCCATATGCTACAGCGGAGCGTGTCTCTCTCCCACAAAGTGAATGCTAGGATCCATTTTATTCAAATAAAACAAAAACAAAACAAACCGACGCTCCAAGCAAAGTGCATAAGATGTGACGGAATAAAAATATAGTTTCGGGGGAGGAACCGATAATGTTGTCGATGAAGAAGGGGATGCCTTGGGCATCCCCAAGCTTAGACGCTTGAGTCTTCTTAGAATATGCAGGGGTGAACCACCGGGGCATCCCCAAGCTTAGAGCTTTCACTCTCCTTGATCATATTGCATCATACTCCTCTCTTGATCCTTGAAAACTTCCTCCACACCAAACTCGAAACAACTCATTAGAGGGTTAGTGCACAATAAAAATTCACATGTTCAGAGGTGACACAATCATTCTTAACACTTCTGGACATTGCATAAAGCTACTTGGACATTAATGGATCAAAGAAATTCATCCAACATAGCAAAAGAGGCAATGCAAAATAAAAGGCAGAATCTGTCAAAACAGAACAGTCCGTAAAGATGGATTTTATTAGGCCACCAGACTTGCTCAAATGAAAATGCTCAAATTTAATGAAAGTTGCGTACATATCTGAGGATCATGCACGTAAATTGGCTTAATTTTCTGAGCTACCTACAGGAGGTAGACCCAGATTCGTGACAGCAAAGAAATCTGGAACTGCGCAGTAATCCAAATCTAGTACTTACTTTACTATCAAAGACTTTACTTGGCACAACAAAACATAAAACTAAGATAAGGAGAGGTTGCTACAGTAGTAAACAACTTCCAAGACTCAAATAGAAAACAAAAATACTGTAGTAAAAACATGGGTTGTCTCCCATAAGCGCTTTTCTTTAACGCCTTTCAGCTAGGCGCAGAAAGTGTAACTCAAGTATTATCAAAGGGTGGTGCATCTACAGCGGGGTTTGGAGTTTTCTCAACCATGCATAGTATATTGGATACATAAGTTTCAGCGTCTCCCTTTTCATTAGTCTTGGGCTTTCTACTCTCATCGAACAAATTTTCAGGAACAAGCCAAGCAAAGTTATGTTCTAGTGCATCATTCATAGCTAGGAGTTTACATGGTATTGGTGCTTTGATCTCCCCACCATCATTAGCATTATCAGTATATTTCATTCTATACATATCCATTTTTTCAAGTGTTCTTTTAAAGTCGGTATAAAAGCCAAGCCTCTTATGCTTAATAAAAACTTTTCTAGCTTCTATAGCTATATCTTCAAATTCTCGCACTAAGACTTTTAGAACAAAATCTCTCTTTCTCCCCGCTCCATATCAGAAAGTGTAAGAAACATGTGTTGTATCATGGGGTTGAGACTAATAAATCTAGCTTCCATCATGCGCACCAAACAAACAGAGACATCTTCATAAGTAGGGACAGCTTTTGCAAGTGGTATATCTTTAAGGTCTTCATGCATACTAACATGGGTGAAAAATTCTTCTATATTATCTCTTCCAATTATAGACCCTTGTCCCACAGGTATATCTTTTACAGTAAAATTAAGAGGAAACATGTTGAAATAAGTAAAGCAAATGCAAGTAACTAATTTTTTTTTGTGTTTTTAATATAGCAAACAAGACAGTAAATAAAGTAAAGCTAGCAACTATTTTTTTTGTGTTTTGATATAAGTGCAGCAAAAAAAGTAGTAAATAAAATAAAGCAAGACAAAAACAAAGTAAAGAGATTGAGAAGTGGAGACTCCCCTTGCAGCGTGTCTTGATCTCCCCGGCAACGGCGCCAGAAAAAGAGCTTGATGGCGTGTAACTCACACGTTCGTTGGGAACCCCAAGAGGAAGATATGATGCGCACAGCAGCAAGTTGGTTTATCGAACCAGGAGGAGCCAAGAAGCACGTTGAAGGTTGATGGCGGCGGGATGTAGTGCGGCGCAACACCAGAGATCCTGGCGCCAACGTGGAACCTGCACAACACAACCAAAGTACTTTGCCCCAACGAAACAGTGAGGTTGTCAATCTCACCGGCTTGCTGTAACAAAGGATTAACCGTATTGTGTGGAAGATGATTGTTTGCAGAGAAAACGGTAAAAACAAGTATTGCGACAGATTTGTATTTCAGTATAAAAGAATAGACCGGGGTCCATAGTTCACTAGAGGTGTCTCTCCCATAAGATAAAAGCATGTTGGGTGAACAAATTACAGTCGGGCAATTGACAAATAGAGAGGGCATAACAATGCACATACATGTCATGATAAGTACGAGTGAGATTTAATTGGGCATTACGAGAAAGTACATAGACCGCCATCCAAGCGCATCTATGCCTAAAAAGTCCACCTTCGGGTTATCGTCCGAACCCCTTCCAGGTATTAAGTTGCAAAGCAACAGACAATTGCATTAAGTATGGTGCGTAATGTAATCAACAACTACATCCTCGGACATAGCTCCAATGTTTTATCCCTAGTGGCAACAGCACAACACAACCTTAGAACTTTCTATCACTGTCCCATGTGTCAATGCAGGCATGAACCCACTATCGAGCATAAATACTCCCTCTTGGAGTTAAGAGCAAAAACTTGGCCAGAGCCTCTACTAATAACGGAGAGCATGCAAGATCATAAACAACACATATGTAATAACTTAATAATTGACATAACATGGTATTCTCTATCCATCGGATCCCGACAAACACAACATAGAGTATTACAGATAGATGATCTTGATCATGTTAGGCAGCTCACAAGATCCAACAATGAAGCACAATGAGGAGAAGACAACCATCTAGCTACTGCTATGGACCCATAGTCTAGGGGTGAACTACTCACTCATCACTCCGGAGGCGACCATGGCGGTGTAGAGTCCTCCGGGAGATGAATCCCCTCTCCGGCAGGGTGCCGGAGGAGATCTCCGGAATCCCCGAGATGGGATTGGCGGCGGCGGCGTCTGCGGAAGGTTTTCCGTATCGTGGTTTTTCGCATCGGGGGTTTCGCGACGGAGGCTTTAAGTAGGCGGAAGGGCGAGTCGGAGGGCCGACGAGGGGCCCACACCATAGGGCAGCGCGGGCCCCCTTGGCCGCGCGGCCCTATGGTGGCGGCGCCTCGTCGCCCCACTTTGTATCCCTTTCGGTCTTCCGGAAGGTTCGTGGCAAAATAGGACCCCGGGTCTTGATTTCGTCCAATTCCGAGAATATTTCGTTACTAGGATTTCTGAAACCAAAAACAGCGAAAACAACGAAGCGGCACTTCGGCATCTTGTTAATAGGTTAGTTCCAGAAAATACACGAATATGACATAAAGTGTGCATAAAACATGTAGGTATCATCAATAATATGGCATGGATCATAAGAAATTATCGATACGTCGGAGACGTATCACTTATGCATTAAAGAGGACTCCATTATCTGTTTTCTATGTTGTCCCGGTATGGATGTCCTTAGTTGAGATCTATCAAAAACGAGAAATCAAATGCGATCTATCTCCTTGGACCTTTGTACAGGCGGCATAGAGGTACCCCTTTGTGACACTTGGTTGAAACATATGTTATGCAATAATAATCCATGTAAATCCAAACTAATTAGGACAAGGTGCGAGCACTACTGGTATTCTATGCATGAGGCTTGCAACTTATAGGATGTCTTATGCATAAAACATATGAAT
Source organism: Lolium rigidum (assembly GCF_022539505.1). Classification (NCBI taxonomy): domain Eukaryota; kingdom Viridiplantae; phylum Streptophyta; class Magnoliopsida; order Poales; family Poaceae; genus Lolium; species Lolium rigidum. The sequence continues at coordinate 136,591,896 of NC_061514.1, forward strand.
TATTACTACCGTTGAAAAAATTGTTTCTATGTTTTCAAAATAAAAGCTCTAGCACAAAAATAGTAATCCATGCTTCCCTCTGCGAAGGGCCATTCTTTTACTTTATGTTGAGTCGGTTTACCTACTTCTTTCTATCTTAGAAGCAAACACTTGTGTTAACTGTGTGCATTGATTCCTACATACTTGCTTATTTGCATTCATCATATTACTTTGTGTTGAGAATTATCCATGAGATATACATGTTGAAGTTGAAAGCAACTTCTGAAACTTATATCTTCCTTTGTGTTGCTTCAAAACCTTCTACTAAGAATTTATTGCTTTATGAGTTAACTCCTATGCAAGTCTTATTGATGCTTGTCTTGAAAGTACTATTCATGAAAAGTCTTTGCTATATGATTCAGTTGTTTAGTCATTATCTTTACCATTGCTTTGAATCACTTCATTCATCTTATATGCTTTACAATAGTATTGATCAAGATTATCTTTACTGTTAAATTGGAGTTGGGGATGGTGTCACTTTGATGTCAAACATTGGAGCAATCCTAACCGTTGATCACCCAAAAAATGTCCATCAAATATTGTTCCCACGTCCTTGGAAATAATGTTTCCATGTCGCTTATGAAAAATAGAAACATATTTATTGTGTATCGATCATTTCCATGTCAATGCACATAGAAAAAATCAGAACTTAATTTTCTTTCCTTGTTTATTAACGCTTGTATCCCCCAAGAGAAAAAAGGCAGGAAATTATTGTCTTTCTATTAACTGGAAGGAAACAAACTACTCCCTTTTAGGAGCTAGAAATTAATGGCCATATAATTAAGGGGAGGGGGCATCGTCAAGAGGTTCTACCCACCGCTTGAAGCTCCAGGGAATCATCGTCGTATACCATCTTTTTGCACCAGGGACGCGCCACCATCACCGTTGTCTAGGATGTGCTACCGTCGACGTTGACGCATGTCTGCACCAAGGGAGTTTCTGCTGACACTAACCCCGGTGCACACTGCATGCACCAAGAGATCGCCGAGCTCCCATGGCGGCCAATCACCACCTGCTGCCATGGCGCCCCTTCCTCCACCTTCTCCCCCCTCTCCCTCTAATCCATTCTCTCCCATTGCAGGTCAGGTCCATTAAAGTTTAGTGAATTTGCAGCAATTAAACCATTTACGACGTGTTCTGGATTTTTTTGTAGAATTTTTTGGTCACTATATGCAGACAAATTGAAGAATCTGGATTTTTTGTGCTTAGTCAAGTGTACCACTACGTTTTGTACTCTGGTTTTTTTTTTCGCAAATGTGTACTCTGGTTGTTCTCTACTCTGAATTTTGTAAAAATTTAAAAATCTACAAGAATCTGAGGATTTCAGTTTCCATTTCCATGGGTGCCATAATTAGGAGCAGATTTACCGTCTGGGCACCCTAGGCACGTGCCTGGGCTCGGAGGCTGCCTACACGGACTCCGGCGAGCTCCCTGGGCGACCTACATAGCTGGAGCGGCAAGAATCAGCTCGAAATTCTCGTTTTAGAAGAGAACCAGCTCAAAAAAAAAAAAACGTGTGTCACTTCAACTATGCTAATCTTTACTATTAAATTGGAGTTGGGGATGGTGTCACTTTGATGTCAAACATTGGAGCAATCCTAACCGTTGATCACCCAAAAAATGTCCATCAAATATTGTTCCCACGTCCTTGGAAATAATATTTCCATGTCTCTTATGAAAAATAGAAACATATTTATTGTGTATCGATCATTTCCATGTCAATGCACATAGAAAAAATGAGAACTTAATTTTCTAACCTTGTTTATTAACGCATGCATCTCCCAAGAGAAAAATCTTTACTATTATATTGGAGTTGGGAATGGTGTCACTTTGACATTAAACATTGGAGAAATGAGAGACGTTAAATGGCGACCACCAAACGTGAAGAGTGTCCTAACCATCCATGGTCTGCTGCTACCCCCGGCTGTTTCCCCGTAAGAGCCTATGGTAACCAACAATTACGGAAGTATAGTATTTATTACCAAACAATCGTGGATGGCACAATCACATTAATTAGAAAAGATCGCTGGCAGGTTCCACGACCAAAAGCCATCAGGGTTCCATGCCAAAGGCCAAACATCCATCCCTCTCGCAGCTTCCATGAGCGCCGCCGCGTGCATGTCAACCTCCCCTCGCGCGTGCAGGTCCGATGCGCCGCATCCGCGTGTAGGTGTGCCGCGCCGTTCCCGGGCTCTGTTGGGCCAACACCTGACCCTGTTAGAGCTGTTCTGGCCGGCGTCCGTCGTCTTCGTCGAAGCTGCACCGTCTCTCATCCAGATTTGTTAGAGCAGCGCCGGTGAGGCGCTCACACCGGTGGCCATCGCCGAGCTTACCACCGGAGCCATGGAGCTTGGTGGCTCCACGGCCCTTCCAATTTGCCGCCCACAATCTGAAGTGCTGGCCTCCTCAAGTCGATGCCACGTATGTGGTCAGCCATGGTGTTTATGGCATCTGTCGGCCTCCTCTGCTCCATTATAACGCGGCGGCAGCTAGCTGTAGACAACCATCATCTAGGCCCTTGTCAAGGCATGTTTGATCTTAGCATTTGATATTTGAATCTTTGATTAGGTATTTCGCTAATTATTAACATCCAGGGTGATGTGCATGAAGAGGCCCAAAGTTCCAATTTGTATCGGGGTTGTTGTAGGACTGACTCTTCGGGCGTTGGCTGCATCGAATGATTAGCGGGATCTTGTTGTACGACTCTCTTCGGGCGTTGGCAAGACAAGGTGGAGGCTTATTTTCGGATCTTGTGTATGTTGTTCTTTTCAAATCTCTATGGCTCTGAGACCTTCTCTTTCTCTTTTGCCTCAAGCTTCCTTGATTACTCTATGAATTAATGCCTAATTCCATTGTTGTTTCGCGTTCAAAGGTTACTGCTACAAATAGTGTATTTTAGTTTATATAACGGCTTCAGCTCTTATATATGGTTCACACATTCTACTTTATTGGTTAACATCTATGGATTTACTATTACACGTTACATTGAACCGGTACCTAAGGGACTCCAGGAGGAGGCGATTGTGAGGCGGCCAGAAAAATCCGCCTCCAGTGGCCTTGGACCATGGAGGTGTGGCGGATCACGGCATCTCGCCCACGGGAGAGTTTCGTCCTTTGTTAGCTTGTTTTCAGTGTCTTCTTCGGGTTGCTTAAGTCAAAATTTCCCCGTCCAGTCCTCACTCCGGTGGAGGGCGCGTGGAGTCGTGTGCCCGACAGATCTCCTGGGATTCGACCGATTTTTGTATTAGTTTATGTGGTTTCATGTCAGTCTCTTCCGATCTATGGTTGTCATATTTGACGACGGTTGTTGCTCTGGTGCGCTGGTCCTTTAGGGCCTTAGCACGATAACGTTTCGTTTGTCTACTACAATAAGCTCTACTAAGATAAATTTGTCCCGGCTCCGGTGATGGAGGGGCGAGGACGGCGGCGCACCTTCGGTTCATGTCAGTCGTCGCTAGGTGGTCCAGTGACCTACTTGTAATTTTTATTACTTTTAGGTCTGTTTGTACTGATATTCATGATTATTAATAGATCAGTGAAATTTTTGCAAAGAAAATATATATGGATTTTTTTATCAGAAAATACATTCAAGCAGTGTATCCAAGATAGTGCAAAATCGTAAATGGAGATTTTTTTTGAACCACTCATCATATCTAAGAAGCTGATGTATCGTGCTACAAAACATAAGTCCAATCCCTATGTTCTCTTGAGTAATTCAGTTTTGATTTGTGTAGTAGAATTATAATGCAAACGAATCCTACATGTAATCCAGTTACGCCTCCTTCGCTATCATTTATTAGTTGACCAATGTGTTTGAAGTATTGCATCAGTCTCTTCATACATTAATTCCAAACAGTCTGGTATTGCATCAATAACATACCACACTGTAGTGAAGAAAAACTATGGGCACTACGACACCGAGGTCGGGGTCGTCATCTTCCCCAGCTCTAGGAAGCCCAAGACCATGCAAGTTCTCTGTACCCTCTTTATGTTTCTGGTGCTGTTTTTTTCTTTTGAACTGATCACAATGATGCAAACTGTGACACGCATTTTATGTTTTTGGCCCGCCTCCTCCAGCTTCACCACGCACCATCCCTAGCTCCAGCCGCGCGACCGGAACCAGCCGCGCCAAATCCCTCGTCCTACGTCACGCTGTGGTGACCGCCTGCGATCGGAACAAGGGACTTATTTAGGTGATGCAGTGAAGTGGAATCATAGGCATCAAAGTATGGTGTGCATGGGTGTGTTTGGTAGCCCGGGTCTACTCAGACTCTTCATCTCTCCTCAACTATGCTCACCTCAACTATGCTGAGTTGAGATTTTTGCTTTGTTTGGCAGGCCGGATGTGTTGAGATTTGCTGAGTAGAGAAGTTGTTTGGTGGTCATGTATGGCTAGAACCGGGCCATACAAAAATAAAAAGCAATCGGGTCCCTAAATATAAGAAACAAAAAGCAATCGGGTCCCTAAACACCCGTGCATGGCACAGATGCTGCTGTGCAGGCCGACGGCCGTGGCTCCCGCGAGGGTGTGGCGGCGCGCGAGGGCCTGGAGGCGGCGCGGGAGCCCGTGGCGGCGCGTGAGGACCTGGAGGAGGCGCGGGAGGGCGTGGCGGCGGCGCGGGAGGGCGTGGCGGCGGCGCGGGAGGGCGTGGCGGCGGCGCGAGAGGACGGGGCGGCGGCGCAGGAGGCCCTGACGGTGGCGGCGCGGGAGGAGAGTCTCTGCTGGCGACGTGAGGAGAGAAGATGTGGGGGAGCGAATGGCCTGCGGGCTGGGGTCTGGGGGGGGCCGAAACACTGCCGAAACAGTGTTTCGCGGGATGAGGAGAGCCCGGGCGAGGAGGGAAGCTTGATTTGAGCTTCGCTCCTCGGCTCGGCTCGAGGCGTTTTCGTATGAGGTCACCAGTGCTGGGAAGGCCCGACCCGACCTACCAAACATGTTCTCTCTCAAATATCTCAGTTGAGATGGGAAAATCTGTGCTCCCCCGGGCTACCAACACACCCTTAGGGTATCAGTTGGAGCTAATGACGTTGATATAGATGAGATTGACAAGCAAGAAAGAACGACACAATGAATGATACGGGGAGTATAAGGACATTTTCATGATACATCTATGATATAAATTTGTTATTTTTCATTGGAAATGCACATGTACTTTTTTAATACACGTGAGTATTCATACAATATATTGACATGTGTTGCCAGAATAAAAGGACCGTAGCAACGCACGGGCATTCAACTAGTGATAGTAGCATGTCACTTCAGAAATTATCCTTGTTATCGTTTACCTACTCGAGGGCGAGTAGGAACTAAGCTTGGGGATGCTTGATACGTCTCCAACGTATCTATAATTTCTGATGTTCCATGCTAGTTTTATGACAATACCTACATGTTTTGCTCACACTTTATAATGTTTTTATGCATTTTCCGGAACTAACCTATTAATAAGGCCGAAGTGCCAGTTCCTGTTTTCTGCTGTTTTTGGTTTCAGAAAGGCTGTTCGGGCAATATTCTCGGAATTCGACGAAACAAAGGCCAAACATCATATTTCACCGAGACGGACCAGGACACCGAAAAAGAGCCGGAGGGGAGGCCCAGGGCTCCCAGATCATAGGCTGGCGCGGCCTGGAGGGGGGCGCGCCGCCCTATGGGGTGCCCCCCCTAGGCACCCCCTTGCGCCGCCTCTTCGCCTATAAAGTCCCTCGTGACATAAAAACCCGATACCAATTGACGAAACTCCATAAAGACTCTAGGGACGCTGCCGCCATCGCGAAACTCCGTTTCGGGGGACAAAAGTCTCTGTTCCGGCACGCCGCCGGGACGGGGAATTGCCCCCGGAGTCATCTCCATCGACACCACCGCCATCTTCATCGCCATCGCTGTCTCCCATGATGAGGAGGGAGTAGTTCTCCCCGAGGCTGAGGGCTCTACCGGTAGCTATGTGGTTCATCTCTCTCTCCCATGGTGTGATCTTTATGTGATCATGAGCTTTGTATCACTATTAATCTATGTGCTACTCTAGTGATGTTATTAAAGTAGTCTATTCCTCCTCCATGATGTAATGTTGACAGTGTGTGCATCATGTAGTCCTTGGCGTAGGTTATGATTGTGATCTCTTGTAGATTATGAAGTTAACTATTACTATGCACTCTAGAGGTTACTTTAATATGAACTCCGGAATTACTCTCCACGGTGTGACGGTGACAGTGTGCGCATCGTGTGTGATTCCTTTATGAAGTTGTGGAGCTTGTTTACTCCGGCTTGAGGGTGCTCTTGTAGCCCTACACAATGAATGGTGTTTGTTATCCAACAAGAGAGTGTTTGTGGGGACCCCGGACTAGCTGTCCGAAATACCCTGTTATGCATTCAACTCACGATCCCATGACCAATGCACCGTGAGCACATAACCGAACTTAATATCCAGATTACATCATCCATTACAGTACCGAATACATAAGTCTTACAATAGCGGGGTCACATGACCCAGTCTTACATAAATGCCGCAACAGGCAAGTTCACAAACATAGCAGCGGATACACGTCATCGTCGTCGGGCCCAAGTCGTGCCTTAGACCTACAGGCGTCTGACTTGGAAAGCGTCCTAGGTTGCATAGTCGTCCTGATATCCTCCATCGTCTTCGTAGTCCTCCTCATAGTCTGGCCAAGTTAATAGCCAGGGACAAAGCCGTGAGTACATTTGGAATTGTACTCGCGAACCATCACAAAGGGGTGCTAACATAAACTATCTAAATGAGACAAGAGAGGAAGAATAGTTTCTCTTGTGGATATAGCATGCATCAACATCTTGTGCTGACATAGCGTCCCAACTTCTCAAGTGAAGGGAACACTATAGGTGTCCTATGACATCTCTATATCTTTGTTAAAGAAGATACTTCAAAAGATATCCTATGACATCTCTATATCTTTGTTAAAGAAGATACCTCAAAAGATATCCTATGACATCTCTATATCTTTATTGAAGAAGAGTTGCACTCCTCCATCTCAATTTATGGATATGCGAGGGAAAGTTCTATGACATCTCTATACCTTTATTGAAGAAGAGTTGTTCTACATGAAACATTAGGTAAGAGTCCCCCCACTTGGTCTCATTTTTCCTCGACCATCTCCATATGGTCAGCATACACCCTTTCTCCGTACCCTTCCGGTACCTCCAACACAACACTTCCTTTGCAAACATTTTTCAAAACAAAACGCAACACAACTCGGTAACGGCCATTCCAACCGTCCATGACCGCGGACGCGGCTATTCGAATTGTTTTCAACTCTGCAGAGTTTGCGCACTTTCCCCACAAGAACCAACAAATCCGCCGGAATCATCTCCGGTTCGTCATACGAAAGTATGTGAGTCTCGGATAGTCAGTCATAGTCTTTCGCTTGCCTCCATTGACATAAGTCCTTCCCTGCGGGCTTACCCCTTTCCGGCACCCCGGCAGCATACCTCCTTTTTGAGCGTATCTCCGGCGCCACGACGGAAGACCCTCAGTAATCGTCCGGCTATAGACAACTACAGTGTATTGCCTCCTTCAGAGCGCAACCCTGCGTCGGAGGTCATCGTGACCCTCTCTAGAAAGTAGTGAAGGGTGCTTATGTCAACTTCGACAAACTACGGACTAAGCCCGTGCCCACTTTGGGTGATGTGGCTGCGCTATATAATTGGTCCGAGCGAATACAAAGAAACGTGTGTTGTTTTTCCCAAAATCCACCATCACATACACATAATACCTCCTTCCAACAATTTTGAACAAGATCCCTTTTCTTTCTTAAAGCATACACTCGGGCAAGGGTAGCTTACCCAAGGTTTTCACAAAACATTCACAACAAGGTAAACCTTGAGGGGTTCCCAACCTAAAGTTTCATGAGAAGGAACTAAAACAACTCCATGGCCGAGATGGAAGTCATCACGCCAAGAGGGGTATGCGTGGGTGGCACAAAGAGGTCCATACTTGCTTAAGGTAAGCATGTAAAGAGACAACATTGGGTGGATCAAACTTTCAGATTTGTGGTACTACTATACAACATGGATGGTGAAGATCCACTATCCAATCATCATTCACAAGGGTACACGACATACTTCTCTCAAGTTGAGAATTACACCAAGATTCATGACTTTGATACCACTTGACTAGACAAAAAGGTGGGTGTGATGTAGAACTCTATCTTGGAAAAAGGACATGCTCATGTTGAGCATTCAAGCAAACCCAAGGGAGTAGCACGGCCATGATACTATGCATCCCTTCAACATGTGAGCATAGATGAAAAACCATCCTAAGGAAAATACCCCAATTACAATCATACATAGACCAATAAAGAGATAACAACACATATAGGAATAAGATGCTTGGGGACATCAACAAATGACATCCAACACCACATCAATCAGAGTTCAAAGATGGCTTTCCTTGGTTGGCTTGTCCCTGGTCCTCCTCAAATCCTTCTCCAAAGTCCTCTCCTTCAACTTCTCCCTCGTTCGTATCTAGCGTCGCCAAGGCAAATGATGCATACAATCAACATATAACTCAAGAACCAAGAGTAACAAATGAAAGGGAGAGTATGCAGGGGAGTTGTTTGGCAGAAACAAAACATGATTTGGCCATTTTGATAAACAATGCATCAAGGTTTAATTAAAAACATCAAACTCTAATCCTATCATTGCATGTGGCACACATACAATCATAACCAGAGACTAAACATTACTAACAGAGGCTACTGGTATTTTTCCTAGATGCACAGTAACAATATAAGATCAACACAGTTGGAATCATTCAAAAATATTTATTTTTCAATTTTAGAGACTCAAAATACTAACCAGAACCAGAGATGAAGTTTTAATTATTAAAAATCGCACACAAATCCTAAAAATACAAGGCCAGTGGCATCTGAAAGATAATCTCATACAGGTTCTAATGCAATTGGAATCACATCAATCGGAGCTACCAACCTATTTTTATTAGCAAAACAGTACACTGGTAGAATTCCATTTTTTATTTCTGTTTATCAAATTTTCAAACAAATAAAATTGGCGGGAACGCCCTGGGCCGTGCGATGCTGTGCAGACGGGCCGGCCTAGTGGGGATCTCCGGTGGCCGGTGGAGAAAAAGAAAAAGAAAAAGGCCTGGGGCCCGTGGCGGGCCAGGCCGGCGGACGTGGCCATGCACGCCGACGTGGCCGTGATACGTCTCCGACGTATCGATAATTTCTTATGTTCTATGCCATATTATTGATGATACCTACATGTTTTATGCACACTTTATGTCATATTCGTGCATTTTCCGGAACTAACCTATTAACAAGATGCCGAAGTGCCGGTTCCTGTTTTCTCGCTGTTTTTGGTTTCGGAAATCCTAGTAACGAAATATTCTCGGAATTGGACGAAACGAAGACCCGAGGGGACTATTTTTCCACGGAGCTTCCGGAAGACCGAAGAACACACGAAGTGGGGCCACGAGGTGGCGACACCACAAGGCGCGCGCGGCCCGGGGGGCCCGCGCCGCCCTATGGTGTGGCCCCCTCGTCCGGCCCCCGACTCGCCCTTCCGCCTACTTAAAGCCTCCGTCGCGAAACCCCGATGCGAAAAACCACGATACGGAAAACCTTACCGAGACGCCGCCGCCGCCGATCCCATCTCGGGGGATTACGGAGATCTCCTCCGGCACCCTGCCGGAGAGGGGATTCATCTCCCGGAGGACTCTACACCGCCATGGTCGCCTCCGGAGTGATGAGTGAGTAGTTCACCCCTGGACTATGGGTCCATAGCGGTAGCTAGATGGTTGTCTTCTCCTCATTGTGCTTCATTGTTGGATCTTGTGAGCTGCCTAACATGATCAAGATCATCTATCCGTAATTCTATATGTTGTGTTTGTCGGGATCCGATGGATAGAGAATACCATGTCATGTTAATTATCAAGTTATTATACATGTGTTGTTTATGATCTTGCATGCTCTCCGTTTCTAGTAGAGGCTCGGCCAAGTTTTTACTTTTAACTCCAAGAGGGAGTATTTATGCTCGATAGTGGGTTCATGTACGCATTGACACTCGGGACGAGTGACGAGAAAGTTCTAAGGTTGTGTTGTGCTTGTTGCCACTGGGGATAAAACATTGGCGCTATGTCCGAGGATGTAGTTGTTGATTACATTACGCACCATACTTAATGCAATTGTCTGTTGCTTTGCAACTTAATACTGGAAGGGGTTCGGATGATAACCTGAAGGTGGACTTTTTAGGCATAGCTGCAGTTGGATGGCGGTCTATGTACTTTGTCGTAATGCCCAATTAAATCTCACTATACTTATCATGTCATGTATGTGCATTGTTATGCCCTCTCTATTTGTCAATTGCCCGACTGTAATTTGTTCACCCAACATGCTTTTATCTTATGGGAGAGACACCTCTAGTGAACTGTGGACCCCGGTCCATTCTTTTAATACTCGAAATACAAATCTGCTGCAATACTTGTTTTTACTGTTTTCTCTGCAAACAATCATCTTCCACACAATACGGTTAATCCTTTGTTACAGCAAGCCGGTGAGATTGACAACCTCACTCGTTTCGTTGGGGCAAAGTACTTTGGTTATGTTGTGCAGGTTCCACGTTGGCGCCGGAATCTCCGGTGTTGCGCCGCACTACATCCCGCCGCCATCAACCTTCAACGTGCTTCTTGACTCCTACTCGGTTCGATTAAACCTTGGTTTCTAACTGAGGGAAACTTGCCGCTGTGCGCATCACACCTTCCTCTTGGGGTTCCCAACGGACGTGTCAACTACACGCATCAAGCAAATTTCTGGCGCCGTTGCCGGGGAACGAAGAAAAGTTACACCACAAAGATTTCTAACTCCCACGTCAACTACACGCCAGCAGCAAATTTCTGGCGCCGTTGCCGGGGAGATCAAGACACGCTGCAAGGGGAGTCTCCACTTCTCAATCTCTTTATTTTGTTTTTGTCTTGCTTTATTTTATTTACTACTTTGTTTGCTGCATTATATCAAAACACAAAAAAATTAGTTGCTAGCTTTACTTTATTTTCTATCTTGTTTGCTATATTAAAAACACAAAAAAATTAGTTTACTTGCATTTACTTTATCTAGTTTGCTTTATTTACTACTGCTAAAATGGCCAACCCTGAAAATACTAAGTTGTGTGACTTCACTAGCACAAATAATAATGATTTCCTATGCACACCTATTGCTCCACCTGCTACTACAGCAGAATTCTTTGAAATTAAACCTGCTTTACTTAATCTTGTCATGAGAGAGCAATTTTCTCGGTGTTAGTTCTGATGATGCTGCTGCCCATCTCAATAATTTTGTTGAACTATGTGAAATGCAAAAATATAAAGATGTAGATGGTGACATTATAAAATTAAAATTGTTTCCTTTCTCATTAAGAGGAAGAGCTAAAGATTGGTTGCTATCTCTGCCTAAGAATAGTATTGATTCATGGACTAAATGCAAGGATGCTTTTATTGGTAGATATTATCCCCCTGCTAAAATTATATCTTTGAGGAGTAGCATAATGAATTTTAAACAATTAGATAATGAACATGTTGCTCAAGCTTGGGAAAGAATGAAATCTCTGGTTAAAAATTGCCCAACCCATGGACTGACTACTTGGATGATCATCCAAACCTTCTATGCAGGACTAAATTTTTCTTTGCGGAATTTATTGGATTCAGCTGCTGGAGGTACTTTATGTCCATCACTCTTGGTGAAGCAACAAAGCTTCTTGATAATATGATGATTAATTACTCTGAATGGCACACGGAAAGAGCTCCACAAGGTAAGAAGGTAAATTCTGTTGAAGAATCCTCTTCCTTGAATGATAAGGTTGATGCTATTATGTCTATGCTTGCGAATGATAGGACTAATGTTGATCCTAATAATGTTCCATTAGCTTCATTGGTTGCCCAAGAAGAACATGTTGATGTAAACTTCATTAAAAATAATAATTTCAACAACAATGCTTATCGGAACAATTCTAGTAATAACTATAGGCCATATCCTTATAATAATGGTAACGGTTATGCTAATTCTTATGGGAATTCTTACAACAATAATAGGAATACACCCCCTGGACTTGAAGCCATGCTTAAAGAATTTATTAGTACACAAACTGCCTTTAACAAATCTGTTGAGGAAAAGCTCAATAAAATTGATATTCTTGTTTCTAGAGTTGATAGTCTTGCCTCTGATGTTGATCTTTTGAAATCGAAAGTTATGCCTAATAGGGATATTGAAAATAAAATTGTTACTACAGCAAATGCCATCCAAGTTAGAATTAATGAGAATATAAGATTAATGGCTGAACTGCGTGCTAGGTGGGATAGAGAAGAAAATGAAAAACTAGCTAAAAAGGAAAATGTAGCTAAAGTTTGGACTATTACCACCACTAGCAATGCTAATGATTCATATGTTGCTGCACCTCCTACTATCAATGGTAAAATAATTGGTGTTAGCAATGCTTCTACTCCTAGTGCAAAGCGCGCAAAATTACCTGAAACTGCTAAAGCTGCTGAAACTGCCTGTGATAAAACTGCTGAAATTTTTTCCAACCTTGGGGATGATAATCCCATTGCTTTAGATTGTAATGATTTAGATTTTGATGATTGCCACATCTCTGAAGTTATAAAGTTCTTGCAAAAACTTGCTAAGAGTCCCAATGCTAGTGCTATAAATTTGGCTTTCACAAAACATATTACAAATGCTCTCATAAAAGCTAGATAAGAGAAACTAAAACTTGAAACTTCTATTCCTAGAAAGCTAGAGGATGGTTGGGAGCCCATCATTAAAATGAGAGTCAAAGATTTTGATTGTAATGCCTTATGTGATCTTGGTGCAAGTATTTCTGTTATGCCTAAAAAAGTTTATGATATGCTTGACTTGCCACCATTAAAAAATTGTTATTTGGATGTTAATCTCGCTGATAATGCTAAAAAGAAACCTTTGGGGAAAGTTGATAATATTCATATTATGGTTAACAATAACCTTGTCCCCGTTGATTTTGTTGTCTTGGATATTGAATGTAATGCATCTTGCCCCATTATATTGGGAAGACCTTTTCTTCGAACCGTTGGTGCTACTATTGATATGAAGGAAGGTAATATTAAATATCAATTTCCTCTCAAGAAAGGTATGGAACACTTCCCTAGAAAGAGAATGAAGTTACCTTATGATTCTATCATTAGAACAAATTATGATGTTGATGCTTCGTCTCTTGATGTTACTTGATAAACACTTTCGCGCCTAGCTGAAAGGCGTTAAAGAAAAGCGCTTATGGGAGACAACCCATGTTTTTACTCCAGTATTTTTGTTTTATATTTGTGTCTTGGAAGTTGTTTACTACTGTAGCAACCTCTCCTTATCTTAGTTTTATGTTTTGTTGTGCCAAGTAAAGTCTTTGATAGAAAAGTAAGTACTAGATTTGGATTACTGCGCAGTTCCAGATTTCTTTGCTGTCACGAATCTGGGTCTATCTCCCTGTAGGTAGCTCAGAAAATTACGCCAATTTACGAGCATGATCCTCAGATATGTACGCAACTTTCATTCAATTTGAGCATTTTCGTTTGAGCAAGTCTGGTGGCCTAATAAAATCCATCTTTACGAACTGTTCTGTTTTGACAGATTCTGTCTTTTATTTCGCATCGCCTCTTTTGCTATGTTGGATGAATTTCTTTGATCCACTAATATCCAGTAGCTTTATGCAATGTCCAGAAGTGTTAAGAATGATTGTGTCACCTCTGAACATGTGAATTTTTATTATGCACTAACCCTCTAATGAGTTGTTTCGAGTTTGGTGTGGAGGAAGTTTTCAAGGGTCAAGAGAGGAGTATGATGCAATATGATCAAGGAGAGTGAAAGCTCTAAGCTTGGGGATGCCCCGGTGGTTCACCCCTGCATATTATAAGAAGACTCAAGCGTCTAAGCTTGGGGATGCCCAAGGCATCCCCTTCTTCATCGACAGCATTATCAGGTTTCTCCCCTGAAACTATATTTTTATTCCGTCACATCTTATGCACTTTGCTTGGAGCGTCGGTTTGTTTTTGTTTTTTGTTTTGTTTGAATAAAATGGATCCTAGCATTCACTTTATGGGAGAGAGACACGCTCCGCTGTAGCATATGGAAAAATATGTCCTTAGGCTCTACTCATAGTATTCATGGCGAAGTTTCATGTTCGTTAAATTGTTATATGGTTGGAATTGGAAAATGATACATGTAGTAACTCTAAAATGTCTTGGATAATTTGATACTTGGCAATTGTTGTGCTCATGTTTAAGCTCTTGCATCATATACTTTGCACCCATTAATGAAAAAATACTTAGAGCTTGCTAATTTGGTTTGCATATTTGGTTTCTCTAGAGTCTAGATAACATCTAGTATTGAGTTTTGAACAACAAGGAAGACGGTATGGAGTCTTATAATGTTTACCATATGTCTTTTATGTGAGTTTTGCTGTACCGTTCATCCTTGTGTTTGTTTCAAATAGCCTTGCTAGCCTAAACCTTGTATCGAGAGGGAATACTTCTCATGCATCCAAAATACTTGAGCCAACCACTATGCCATTTGTGTCCACCATACCTACCTACTACATGGTATTTATCCGCCATTCCAAAGTAAATTGCTTGAGTGCTACCTTTAAAATTCCATCATTCACCTTTGCAATATATAGCTCATGGGACAAATAGCTTAAAAACTATTGTAGTATTGAATATGTACTTATGCACTTTATCTCTTATTAAGTTGCTTGTTGAGCGATAACCATGTTTACGGGGACGCCATCAACTATTCTTTGTTGGATATCATGTGAGTTGCTATGCATGTCCGTCTTGTCCGAAGTAAGAGAGATCTACCACCTTCATGGTTGGAGCATGCATATTGTTAGAGAAGAACTTTGGGCCGCTAACTAAAGCCATGATTCATGGTGGAAGTTTCAGTTTGGACATATATCCTCAATCTCATATGAGAATAATAATTGTTGCCACATGCTTATGCATTTAAGAGGAGTCCATTATCTGTTGTCCATGTTGTCCCGGTATGGATGTCTAAGTTGAGAATAATCAAAACAGAGAAATCCAAAATGCGAGCTTTCTCCTTAGACCTTTGTACAGGCGGCATGGAGGTACCCCATTGTGACACTTGGTCAAAACATGTGCATTGCAAAGATCCGGTAGTCCAAGTTAATTAGGACAAGGTGCGGGCACTATTAGTATACTATGCATGAGACTTGCAACTTGTAAGATATAATGTACATAACTCATATGCTTTATTACTACCGTTGACAAAATTGTTTCATGTTTTCAAAATAAAAGCTCTAGCACAAATATAGCAATCGATGCTTTCCTCTTTGAAGGACCATTCTTTTTACTTTTATGTTGAGTCGGTTCACCTATCTCTCTCCACCTCAAGAAGCAAACACTTGTGTGAACTGTGCATTGATTCCTACATACTTGCATATTGTACTTGTTATATTACTCTATGTTGACAATTATCCATGAGATATACATGTTACAAGTTGAAAGCAACCGCTGAAACTTAATCTTCCTTTGTGTTGCTTCAATGCCTTTACTTTGATTTATTGCTTTATGAGTTAACTCTTATGCAAGACTTATTAATACTTGTCTTGAAGTACTATTCATGAAAAGTCTTTGCTATATGATTCACTTGTTTTCTCATGTCATTACCATTGTTTTGATCGCTGCATCCACTACATATGTTTACAAATAGTATGATCAAGGTTATGATGGCATATCACTTCAGAAATTATCTTTGTTATCGTTTTACCTCGCTCGGGACGAGCGGAACTAAGCTTGGGGATGCTTGATACGTCTCCGACGTATCGATAATTTCTTATGTTCTATGCCATATTATTGATGATACCTACATGTTTTATGCACACTTTATGTCATATTCGTGCATTTTCCGGAACTAACCTATTAACAAGATGCCGAAGTGCCGGTTCTCGTTTTACTCGCTGTTTTTGGTTTCAGAAATCCTAGTAACGAAATATTCTCGGAATTGGACGAAACGAAGACCCAGGGGCCTATTTTTCCACGGAGCTTCCAGAAGACCGAAGAACACACGAAGTGGGGCCACGAGGTGGCAACACCACAAGGCGGCGCGGCCCAGGGGGCCCGCGCCGCCCTATGGTGTGGCCCCCTCGTCTGGCCCCCGACTCTGCCCTTCCGCCTACTTAAAGCCTCCGTCGCGAAACCCCTGATGCGAAAAACCACGATACGGAAAACCTTGCCGAGACGCCGCCGCCGCCGATCCCATCTCGGGGGATTCCGGAGATCTCCTCCGGCACCCTGCCGGAGAGGGGATTCATCTCCCGGAGGACTCTACACCGCCATGGTCGCCTCCGGAGTGATGAGTGAGTAGTTCACCCCTGGACTATGGGTCCATAGCAGTAGCTAGATGGTTGTCTTCTCCTCATTGTGCTTCATTGTTGGATCTTGTGAGCTGCCTAACATGATCAAGATCATCTATCCGTAATTCTATATGTTGTGTTTGTCGGGATCCGATGGATAGAGAATACCATGTCATGTTAATTATCAAGTTATTATACATGTGTTGTTTATGATCTTGCATGCTCTCCGTTTCTAGTAGAGGCTCGGCCAAGTTTTTACTTTTAACTCCAAG
This sequence comes from Lolium rigidum, assembly GCF_022539505.1. Classification (NCBI taxonomy): domain Eukaryota; kingdom Viridiplantae; phylum Streptophyta; class Magnoliopsida; order Poales; family Poaceae; genus Lolium; species Lolium rigidum. The sequence goes on from NC_061514.1 coordinate 136,608,582, forward strand.
AGGGAGTATTTATGCTCGATAGTGGGTTCATGCCTGCATTGACACACGGGACGATGACGAGAAAGTTCTAAGGTTGTGTTGTGCTTGTTGCCACTAGGGATAAAACATTGGCGCTATGTCCGAGGATGTAGTTGTTGATTACATTACGCACCATACTTAATGTAATTGTCTCGTTGCTTTGCAACTTAATATCGGAGGGGGTTCGGATGATAACTCTGAAGGTGGACTTTTTAGGCATAGATGCGGTTGGATGGCGGTCTATGTACTTTGTCGTAATACCCAATTAAATCTCACTATACTTATCATGTCATGTATGTGCATTGTTATGCCCTCTCTATTTGTCAATTGCCCGACTGTAATTTGTTCACCCAACATGCTTTTATCTTATGGGAGAGACACCTCTAGTGAACTGTGGACCCCGGTCCATTCTTTTAATACTGAAATACAAATCTGCTTGCAATACTTGTTTTTACTGTTTTCTCCGCAAACAATCATCTTCCACACAATACGGTTAATCCTTTGTTACAGCAAGCCGGTGAGATTGACAACCTCACTCGTTTCGTTGGGGCAAAGTACTTTGGTTGTGTTGTGCAGGTTCCACGTTGGCGCTGGAATCTCCGGTGTTGCGCCGCACTACATCCCGCCGCCATCAACCTTCAACGTGCTTCTTGACTCCTACTGGTTCGATTAAACCTTGGTTTCTAACTGAGGGAAACTTGCCGCTGTGCGCATCACACCTTCCTCTTGGGGTTCCCAACGGACGTGTCAACTACACGCATCAGGCCGTGCATGCGCCATGCGTCCGTCCGATCTGGATCCGACGGTCTAGATCCGGCGCGTGCTCGACGTCTGCGGCGCTCGCCGGCACGGAGGAAGAAAGGGGCGGCGCGACGGCTTACCAGCGGCTGGCGGTGGCGTGGTTCGATGTAGGTGGCTCGGCGGCATGGGGGTGCGGCTTGGGGACGTCCTTGCGGTGCTGGGACACGTTGGCGTCGCCTCGCTTGGCAGCGTCTGCGTCACGGGCGTCGCCGGTGCGTCGTCGGCGTCGTCGCTCCGCTGCAGATCTGCGAAGCAGAGGGCAACGGAGAGGGTCAGAGGTGGCAGGTGGTGATGCTGATGAAGAGAGGGCAGAGAGGGAGGCGTCAATGGCGTCGCGGCAGTGACCACCTGCACATCACCCACGCGGTGACCGTGGTGCGCGCCTCGGCGCGTCGCAGCAGGGGCTCGGCTGCCGCTCGAGCAGCCAGGGGCGGAGTGGGGCAGCCTAACGGCGTAGTGAGAGGGGGAGCTGAAGGGAGAGGGGTGGCGCTCGGTGGGGTTTTATAGGCAGGAAGGGGCACGGTAGTGGGAGGGGCGGTGGCGATGGCCAACGGGCGTCCAAGGGCTGGCGTCACGCGCTGGCCCCACGGCGACGTCGCCCTGGAGCGTCAGTGGTGGGAGGGAGCCGAGGCGGTGCGCGGCAGACGAGGCTTGATGGCGCGTCGAGCGAGGCTCCGTGCCATCATGTCGCTGACTAGGCGTATGATACGTCTCCGACGTATCGATAATTTCTTATGTTCCATGCCACATTATTGATGATATCTACATGTTTTATACACATTATATGTCGTATTTATGCATTTTCCGGCACTAACCTATTAACGAGATGCCAAAGAGCCGGTTGTTGTTTTCTCGCTGTTTTTGGTTTCAGAAATCCTACAAAGGAAATATTCTCGGAATTGGACAAAATCAACGCCCAGGGTCCTATTTTTGCACGAAGCTTCCAGAAGACCGAGGGGGAAAGGAAGTGGGGCCACGAGGCGCCAACACCACAGGGCGGCGCGGCCTGGCCCTTGGCCGCGCGGCCTGGCCCTGGCCCTTGGCCGCGCGGCCCTGGTGTGTGGGCCCTCGTGTGGCCCCCCGCGTTGCCCTTCCGCCTACTTAAAGCCTTCGTCGCGAAACTCCCAGTACCGAGAGCCACGATACGGAAAACCTTACTGAGACGCCGCCGCCGCCAATCCCATCTCGGGGGATTCCGGAGATCGCCTCCGGCACCCCGCCGGAGAGGGGAATCATCTCCCGGAGGACTCTTCACCGCCATGGTCGCCTCCGGAGTGATGAGTGAGTAGTTCACCCCTGGACTATGGGTCCATAGCAGTAGCTAGATGGTTGTCTTCTCCTCATGTGCTTCATTGTTGGATCTTGTGAGCTGCCTAACATGATCAAGATCATCTATCCGTAATTCTATATGTTGTGTTTGTCGGGATCCGATGGATAGAGAATACTATGTTATGTTGATTATCAATCTATTACCTATGTGTTGTTTATGATCTTGCATGCTCTCCGTTATTAGTAGAGGCTCTGGCCAAGTTTTTGCTCTTAACTCCAAGAGGGAGTATTTATGCTCGATAGTGGGTTCATGCCTCCATTAAATGCGGGACGGTGATAGAAAGTTCTAAGGTTGTGGATGTGTTGTTGCCACTAGGGATAAAACATTGATGCTATGTCCGAGGATGTAGTTATTGATTACATTACGCACCATACTTAATGCAATTGTCTCGTTGTTTTGCAACTTAATACCGGAAGGGGTTCGGATGATAACCCGAAGGTGGACTTTTTAGGCATAGATGCATGCTCGGATAGCGGTCTATGTACTTTGTCGTAAGGCCCAATTAAATCTCACAATACTCATCATATCATGTATGTGCATGGTCATGCCCTCTCTATTTGTCAATTGCCCGACTGTAATTTGTTCACCCAACATGCTATTTATCTTATGGGAGAGACACCTCTAGTGAACTGTGGACCCCGGTCCTTTCTTTTACATCGAATACAATCTATCGCAATACTTGTTCTTTACTGTTCTTTGCAAACAATCATCATCCACACTATACATCTAATCCTTTGTTACAGCAAGCCGGTGAGATTGACAACCTCATCTGTTTCGTTGGGGCAAAGTACTTTGGTTGTGTTGTGCGAGGTTCCACGTTGGCGCCGGAATCCCTGGTGTTGCGCCGCACTACATCTCGCCGCCATCAACCTTCAACGTGCTTCTTGGCTCCTCCTGGTTCGATAAACCTTGGTTTCTTTCTGAGGGAAAACTTGCCGCTGTGCGCATCACACCTTCCTCTTGGGGTTCCCAACGGACGCGTGTTGTACGCGTATCAAGCATATTTTCTGGCGCCGTTTCCGGGGAGATCAAGACACGCTGCAAGGGGAGTCTCCACAATCCAATCTCTTTACTTTGTTTTTGTCTTGCTTTATTTTATTTACTTTCTTGTTTGCTGCACTTATATCAAAACACAAAAAATTAGTTGCTAGCTTTACTTTATTTACTGTCTTGCACTTTATATCAAAAACACAAAAAAATTAGTTACTTGCATTTATTTTATCTAGTTTGCTTTATTTACTATTGCTAAAATGAGTAATCCTGAAGTTGAAGTTCGTTCGTTTAAGCAACAAGGGGGAGAATGTTTAAAAGATGCTTGGTATAGAATTAGTGATGCTCATAATAGGTGCACTAAGAAACACTCCACCACTATCCTACTCAGGAATTTTTATGTTGGTATCTCTCTAGCTGGAATAGGTATGTTCTTGATTGTCTCGCAGGAGGTAACTTCCTAGGCGCTCCTGCTTTAGAAGCTAGTTGCATTATTGAGAGATTATTTGGAACATCACCTGTTAATGAAGTTAAAATTGAAACCTCTCTTGAAGATGTCATGAAAAAATTGGAAACTATAGAGAAAAATTTTCCAAGTGTTGAAACTAAATTGGAAATGTTACTTGATAAAACTGATGAACTTGATAAATCCTTAGGAGGAATTGATGAAAGAATTAGTGTCCTAGGAACTTGTGTGGTCCATGATAATCAAATCAATAGGATTGGCGAACTTGAAAAAGCTGTGAGAACCTTGGGTTCAACTTTTTCTTCTCTTAAATATAAGGAGAAAGCTTATGTGGGTAAAGAGCAAAAGTTTATGTATGTCTCTGATACGTCTCCGACGTATCGATAATTTCTTATGTTCCATGCTACATTATTGATGATATCTACATGTTTTATATACATTATATGTCGTATTTATGCATTTTCCGGCACTAACCTATTAACGAGATGCCGAAGAGCCGATTCTTGTTTTACTGCTGTTTTTGGTTTCGAAATCCTAGTAAAGAAATATTCTCGGAATTGGACGAAATCAACGCCCGGGGTCCTATTTTGCCACGAAGCTTCCGAAGACCGAGGGGGAAAGGAAGTGGGGCCACGAGGCGCCGCCACAACAGGGCGGCGCGGCCTAGGTCTTGGCCGCGCGACCCTGGCGTGTGGGGCCCTCGTGTGGCCCCCCGCGTTGCCCTTCCGCCTACTTAAAGCCTCCGTCGCGAAACCCCCAGTACCGAGAGCCACGATACGGAAAACCTTCCAGAGACGCCGCCGCCGCCAATCCCATCTCGGGGGATTCAGGAGATCGCCTCCGGCACCTTGCCGGAGAGGAGATTCATCTCCCGGAGGACTCTTCACCGCCATGGTCGCCTCCCGGAGTGATGAGTGAGTAGTTCACCCCTGGACTATGGGTCCATAGCGGTAGCTAGATGGTTGTCTTCTCCTCATTGTGCTTCATTGTTGGATCTTGTGAGCTGCCTAACATGATCAAGATCATCTATCTGTAATACTATATGTTGTGTTTGTCGGGATCCGATGGATAGAGAATACTATGTTATGTTAATTATCAAGATATTACCTATGTGTTGTTTATGATCTTGCATGCTCTCCAAGTTTTTACTCTTAACTCCAAGAGGGAGTATTTATGCTCGATAGTGGGTTCATGCCTCCATTAAATCTGGGACAGTGACAGAAAGTTCTAAGGTTGTGGATGTCTTTGTTGCCACTAGGGATAAAACATTGATGCTATGTCTAAGGATGTAGTTATTGATTACATTACGCACCATACTTAATGCAATTGTCTCGTTGTTTTGCAACTTAATACTGGAAGGGGTTCGGATGATAACCCGAAGGTGGACTTTTTAGGCATAGATGCATGCTGGATAGCGGTCTATGTACTTTGTCGTAATGCCCAATTAAATCTCACTATATTTATCATGACATGTATGTGCATTGTTATGCCCTCTCTATTTGTCAATTGCCCGACTGTAATTTGTTCACCCAACATGCTTTTATCTTATGGGAGAGACACCTCTAGTGAACTGTGGACCCCGGTCCTATTCTTTACATCGCATACAAATCTACTGCAATACTTGTTCTTTACTGTTCTTGCAAACAATCATCTTCCACACAATACGGTTAATCCTTTGTTACAGCAAGCCGGTGAGATTGACAACCTCACTCTTTCGTTGGGGCAAAGTACTTTGGTTGTGTTGTGCAGGTTCCACGTTGGCGCCGGAATCCCTGGTGTTGCGCCGCATTACATTCCGCCACCATCAACCTTCAACGTGCTTCTTGGCTCCTCCTGGTTCGATAAACCTTGGTTTCTTTCCGAGGGAAAACTTGCTACTCGTCCGCATCACACCTTCCTCTTGGGGTTCCCAACGGACGTGTGTCGATCGCACGCATCAAGACTGTTTTCTGGCGCCGTTGCCGGGGAGATCAAGACACGCTGCAAGGGGAGTCTCCACAATCCAATCTCTTTACTTTGTTTTTGTCTTGCTTTATTTTATTTACTTATTTGTTTGCTGCACTTAAACAAAACACAAAAAATTAGTTGCTAGCTTTACTTTATTTACTGTCTTGCACTCTATATCAAAAACACACAAAAAATTAGTTACTTTCATTTACTTTACTTGATTCATCATGTTTCCTTTTAATTTTACCGTAAAAGACATACTGGTAGGACGTGGGTCTATAGTTGGGAGAAATAATATAGAAGAATTTTTCAATCATGTTAGTACCGTTGAAGATTTTGAAGATAGACATTTGGTAGAACTTGCTCCTACTTATGAAATTGCTGCTGCTGCTTTAGTTCGCATGTTGGAAACTAAATTTGTTAATCTCAATCCTATAATCCAACACATATTTCTTACACTTGGTGATATGGAAGAAGGGGAAAAGAAAGATTTTGTTTTAGAAACCCTTCTTAGAGAATTTGGTAGTATAGCGAGAGAGGCTAGAAAAGTCTTTATTAAATATAAGATGCTTGGTTCTTATACCAATTTTGTTAGTATCCTTGAAAAGATGGACATGGAGAGAGTAAGGTACACTAATAATATTAATGATGGTGGGGAGATCAAAGCACCAATACCATGTAAGCTCCTGGCGATGAATGAAGCGCTAGAAAATAACTATGCTTGGCTTGTTCCTGAAAATTTGTTTGATGAGAGTAGCAAGCCCAAGACTAATGAAAAGGGAGCCGCTGAAACTTATGTATCCAATATACTATGCATGGTTGAGAAAACCCCCAACACGTCTGGTTATGATGTCGATGCCTCATCTCTCGATAACACTTGATACACACTTTCTGTGCCTAGCTGAAAGGCGTTAAAGAAAAGCGCTTATGGGAGACAACCCATGTTTTTACTACAGTATTTTTGTTTTATATTTGAGTATTGGAAGTTGTTTACTACTGTAGCAACCTCTCCTTATCTTAGTTTTATGTTTTGTTGTGCCAAGTAAAGTCTTTGATAGTAAAGCGAATACTAGATTTGGATTACTGCACAGTTTCAGATTTCTTTGCTGTCACGAATTTCGACCTGCCTCCCTGTAGGTAGCTCATAAAATATGCCAATTTACGTGCGTGATCCTCAGATATGTACGCAACTTTCATTCAATTTGGGCATTTTCATTTGAGCAAGTCTGGTGCCTCAATAAAATCCATCTTTACGGACTCGTTCTGTTTTGACAGATTCTGCCTTTTATTTCGCATTGCCTCTTTTGCTATGTTGGATGAATTTCTTTGATCCATTAATGTCCAGTAGCTTTATACAATGTACAGAAGTGTTAAGAATTATTGTGTCACCTCTGAACATGTTAATTTTTATTGTACACTAACCCTCTAATGAGTTGTTTCGAGTTTGGTGTGGAGGAAGTTTTCAAGGATCAAGAGAGGAGTATGATGCAATATGATCAAGGAGAGTGAAAGCTCTAAGCTTGGGGATGCCCCGGTGGTTCACCCCTGCATATTTTAAGAAGACTCAAGCGTCTAAGCTTGGGGATGCCCAAGGCATCCCCTTCTTCATCGACAACATTATCAGGTTCCTCCCCTGAAACTATATTTTTATTCCGTCACATCTTATGTACTTTGCTTGGAGCGTCGGTTTGTTTTTGTTTTTGTTTTTGTTTGAATAAATGGATCCTAGCATTCATTGTGTGGGAGAGAGACACGCTCCGCTGTTGCATATGGACAAATATGTCCTTAGGCTTTACTCATAGTATTCATGGCGAAGGTTGAATCTTCTTCGTTAAATTGTTATATGGTTGGAATCGGGAAATGCTACATGTAGTAATTGTAAAATGTCTTGAATAATTTGATACTTGGAAATTGTTGTGCTCATGTTTAAGCTCTTGCATCATATACTTTGCACCTATTAATGAAGAAACACCTAGAGCTTGCTAATTTGGTTTGCATATTTGGTCTCTCTAAAGTCTAGATAATTTCTAGTATTGAGTTTTGAACAACAAGGAAGACGGTGTAGAGTCTTATAATGTTTACAATATGTCTTTTATGTGAGTTTTGCTGCACCGTTCATCCTTGTGTTTGTTTCAAATAACCTTGCTAGCCTAAACCTCGTATCGAGAGGGATTACTTCTCATGCATCCAAAACCCCTGAGCCAACCACTATGCCATTTGTGTCCACCATACCTACCTACTACATGGTATTTCTCCGCCATTCCAAAGTAAATTGCTTGAGTGCTACCTTTAAAATTTCCATCATTCACCTTTGCAATATATAGCTCATGGGACAAATAGCTTAAAAACTATTGTGGTATTGAATATGTACTTATGCACTTTATCTCTTATTAAGTTGCTTGTTGTGCGATAACCATGTTCCTGGGGACGCCATCAACTACTCTTTGTTGAATATCATGTGAGTTGCTATGCATGTCCGTCTTGTATGAAGTAAGAGAGATCTACCACCTTAATGGTTGGAGCATGCATATTGTTAGAGAAGAACATTGGGCCGCTAACTAAAGCCATGATTCATGGTGGAAGTTTCGAGTTTTGGACATATATCCTCAATCTCATATGAGAACATTAATCTGTTGCCACATGCTTATGCATTAAAGAGGAGTCCATTATCTGTTGTCCATGTTGTCCGGTATGGATGTCTAAGTTGAGAATAATCAAAAGCGAGAAATCCAAAATGCGAGCTTTCTCCTTAGACCTTTGTACAGGCGGCATGGAGGTACCCCATTGTGACACTTGGTTAAAACATGTGTATTGCGATGATCCGGTAGTCCAATCTAATTAGGACAAGGTGCGGGCACTATTAGTATACTATGCATGAGGCTTGCAACTTGTAAGATATAATTAACATAACTCATATGCTTTATTACTACCGTTGACAAAATTGTTTCATGTTTTCAAAATAAAAGCTCTAGCACAAATATAGCAATCGATGCTTTCCTCTTTGAAGGACCATTCTTTTACTTTTATGTTGAGTCAGTTCACCTATTTCTCTCCACCTCAAGAAGCAAACACTTGTGTGAACTGTGCATTGATTCCTACATACTTGCATATTGCACTTGTTATATTACCTTACCTTGACATTATCCATGAGATATACATGTTATAAGTTGAAAGCAACCGCTGAAAACTTAATCTTCCTTTGTGTTGCTTCAATACCTTTACTTTGATTTATTGCTTTATGAGTTAACTCTTATGCAAGACTTATTGATGCTTGTCTTGAAGTACTATTCATGAAAAGTATTTGCTTTATGATTCATTTGTTTACTCATGTCATTACCATTGTTTTGATCGCTGCATTCATTACATATGCTTACAATAGTATGATCAAGGTTATGATGGCATGTCACTCCAGAAATTATCTTTGTTATCGTTTACCTGCTCGGGACGAGCAGAACTAAGCTTGGGGATGCTGATACGTCTCCGACGTATCGATAATTTCTTATGTTCCATGCTACATTATTGATGATATCTACATGTTTTATATACATTATATGTCGTATTTATGCATTTTCCGGCACTAACCTATTAACGAGATGCCGAAGAGCTAGTTGTTCGTTTTCTGCTGTTTTTGGTTTCGAAATCCTAGTAAAGAAATATTCTCGGAATTGGACGAAATCAACGCCCGGGTCCTATTTTGCCACGAAGCTTCCAGAAGACCGAGGGGGAAAGGAAGTGGGGCCACGAGGCGCCGCCACAACAGGGCGGCGCGGCCTAGGTCTTGGCCGGGCGGCCCTGGCGTGTGGGGCCCTCGTGTGGCCCCCCGCGTTGCCCTTCCGCCTACTTAAAGGCTCCGTCGCGAAACCCCCAGTACCGAGAGCCACGATACGGAAAACCTTTCAGAGACGCCGCCGCCGCCAATCCCATCTCGGGGGATTCAGGAGATCGCCTCCGGCACCCTGCCGGAGAGGAGATTCATCTCCCGGAGGACTCTTCACCGCCATGGTCGCCTCCGGAGTGATGAGTGAGTAGTTCACCCCTGGACTATGTGCGGTGACCCAGCGTACCACTGCATGGTGTAGTACACAAGTCGTTGACATAACACAAGTGAAACACCGTTCCACCCATATTACATCCCTCAGAGTGGTACAACAGAAACATATGCGAGTCCAAGGTATGTCTATAGAAGTACACACGAACGGTTTACATAAGATCCACACAGCCTCCTACTTTACAGGTGAGGTAAAACTTCAAATAAAGCTCCGGAAGAACGACTCGTAGTCTATCTTATTGCTAACTCCAGTTCAAGAGCTACTTGGCTTGCTATAGAAATCTAGCTACTTAGGTGCTAGGATTAGGGAAAGGTTCCCTTCTATTACTAGTCTAGGTTTCCATAATAATTGATGCGGAAGTTGACTCCATTGACTTCTTTGATTGGATTCTTCATCTTGTTGCAGCTTGACTCCCTTGTCTTCGAGTTCCACGGTAGTTTCTCCTTCGGTGCATTGCTCTAAGAAGGGGGTTCAAACGAGATAGAATGAGTACGAGCGTACTCAGCAAGTTCATATTAGGAAATAGGTGTATCATGCACTAGCTACAGCCATAGACCGTAAAGTCATAGGCGAATGCAAGTTTTCATAATCATTTCTTCAAAAGGTTTATTTTATTCTGAAAACTATGCCCGTCGGTCTTCACAGAGTTGACTAGAACTTCGTGGAGTTCCTTTCCTGCCGCGTTCGCAGCTTCCCTTCCGGAACGAGGAGTGACAGTCCACAATTCTTGATACCCTCTTGCAGAGGTGCGTTACTTTACCCCACAAGAGATCTTAACCATGTTGCCGGCCGAGAGTATGTCCCCGTCCACACTTCCTTTGGTGTGAGGCCCAGTATAAGATCCAAGCCAATCACTGCCTTCTCCGCGACCCTGCAAACCCACCCTTTTGTCCGACCGTACACCTCCAGTAGACTTCCCCGATAATACGGCTTTACTCATGGTGTACTCCGGACAATCCCTCATAGATGGTAGAGATTAACATCACTAATGGATGGGGATTTAAAAGGATATCCCAACCTATTGCGGCGAGTGCCTCCAACACCCCACCGTCTCTACCATCCGTTGGCGTGCGAAGGGAAAAGATACAGCTGACTTCCCCGAGCCATTATAGATCTTATGGATAACGCGATATGTACGGCGCTAGAATCACCGGACGGCATTGGTAATTAATCCTAGGGTGACATAACCCATTGCAATGGAACCTCCACCATATCAACACATACCATGGTTCCATTGCCCACCACATAGTCACATTCATAATTGTAAAATAATACTTTGCTTTTCAATGCATGAGTGATAAGTATAGTACTTTGCATATAGTTTGATACAAATAATCAAATGACATGAGCAAGCGATGAACTTGCCTTTCTTGATCGCAAGATTATGCGGGCAAAAGCTTCGATACGTGATAACTCCAAATGCTGAAATACCATCATCGTCCGGTAAGGACAATGTTTAAAGAACTGGCAAAGATGCTATAATGCATAATATGAGATGCAATCGTCCCGAGCGTAACCTAATCTTGATGATTTAGGATGGATGAGTTGTAAAGATTTCTTTAGAGTTGGTTGCACTTTTAGAATGGTTCTCAAACAAGGTTCTTATTAGGGTTTGGTTATATTAGCATCATAACCAAGTGATATAAGGCATCATAACAATCATACACATAAGAATAGTGATGGAATAGTATGTAAAGAACAGTTGTCAATTTTAAGTTCTACAAAACCTTGGTTGATGATTACTTATACTATACTTCAAAAGAATAACTTTTGAAGAACATGTTGATTAAGATTTAATGAGTATTTCAAAGAAGGATTAAGCTTCTAAGGTTTGATTGACATTTGTACTTCAAAAGAATAACTTTTGAAGAACAGGTTAAAATAAGAATATGAACTACTTTAAATAGGAGCTAAGTGCTATTAGGGTTTACTAATAGGACTGGTTGGTGCTTAAGTAGAAGTGATCTACATGTAGCAAGTATTAGTAGGTTTATTACTATGGTTTCTCCTAAGCATCATATCAAAGGATGGTTATCAACATGTTGCTATGAGTTAGGGTTTACTATAACTTCATATTTGCTTTACCAAATAATCTCTAATAGTTTCTAAGCTAAGTGGTTTATCATTTCCTAAGTAGGGTTTAGTTGGATAGGAACAGGTGATGTGATTTGATATACAAAGTTGATACTAGGGTTTATCATTATGGTTCTACTAAATTATGATGGTTGAGGTTGATCCTAATGGTATGGTATATAGTAATAGGTATCAATAGTACTAATTCAATTAACAAGTTAGGGTTTATATCTAGGTGGAACTAGTGGATTATACCAAGTTTATTCAAAAATGAAGACCCGACATGACAAGCTCATGTGAATTGGTTTTATGTTGGTGGATCATGATTATGCATTCATTGGTTACTTATCAAGGTTCTACCATTAAAGTTGAAGTTCACATGATCAGATGTGATAAGCAACTAGGGTTTTAGAGTTACTACTAAAGTGTAGTGATCACATGAAATAATGGGATCAAGGTCTTACTTAATTTGAAACTAGGGTTTCTAAGCTATGGTATAACTCCTAAAATAATAATTGGCCATATAGGTGTGGTAACTAATCTCTTTGAAGAACAATTAATAATGGTTTTAGCATTTTATTAACTTTCACAAGAATTAATAATTAGAGCAACTCCCATTTAGGTTTAGTTAAGAATTAGGGTTTAACAATTATTATTAGGTTTTAAAATACCTAACTTGGTAACTAAAAATGTTTGAGTAAACAAATTTGAACTATCAAATTAATATTAGTTGTTAACATTTTCTTGTTTTATTATCATTTTAAGAAAATGGTAAATGGTAAATTGCAAATTAGGGTTTATGAATTAGCACTAATATTTAAGTTGATGTTATATGATAAAGAATTCAATCTTAACATTTTATTTACTTATTGAATAACTATTATTTAATTTTGAAACTTATCTAATTATTGAATTCAAATTGTATTTTAAACAATTAGAAAGACATAATTAATAAAGATAAAAATAAGTGAATTTTTATTTTGACACACATTTTTGTTTTATATTTTATTTGGATAGAGTTTATTTTTGTGAGCATTTTGATACCTTATTTATATTTTTCTGAGTTGAAATGAATTTTGTATGATTTTACAAAGTTTCAGTGATTTTCTGGAATTTGAAATAAATACGAAATACTAAAGGTACCGGTTCACTGCTAGCCCTAGAGACAGACAGGTGGGACCTAGTCCAGGTCACCTGCCACGCGGGCAACGACCAAGTCAAACATGTGCGGGGAGCCCACGGCCACGTCATCTCTACCGGCGGCTTGACGCCGGCGGTCAGACGAAGACGGCGCCGCCGCTACAAGGCACCCCGGATGCGTGGTTTGTACCAATCGAACGAGAAGAACGAAACAAGGCTACCGGTGGTGATGGTTTGTGCGGGGACTCACCGGAGCTTCGTCGGAAACCATGTCCCGCGGCGGTGCACTCCGGCGAGGTGGCTAATCGGGGCTACGGACGTCGATAGGATGCGTGAGTATGCTCTACAGACGCGGAATCTCACCGTGAAGCTCAAGGTGTGGTCGGCTCCGGCGATGGTCGACGGAGACGACGGCGATTGGCGATTTCCCGGCGATGTGCTGCAGAAGGGATCGGTGAAATTGATCCGTGACACGGCTCCCCGGATGCTCGGGCTCCTCCCGAAGCTCCTTGAGTCCGTGCGCTCCTCCCGGACCACGCGCCGGAGGCCGGGGTGGCCTCCTCCGTCGGCTTCGTCTTCGACTCCGGCGACGAGAGAGTGGATGAGCATGAGGAATAGAAGGTGTCTGAGGAGAAATGGAGTGGAGGAGATGAACAAGACGTGCACGGCGATGCTCTCCACCTATTTATAGGCCAAAGGAAGCCCTGTGGCCTCGACACGGCGACGGCCATGGTCGAAGAGGTGGCGTCTCTGGAAGCTTCTAGCTGGCAAGGATCTCCTCGTCCGCGGATAAGCTCGGACGCGAGAGAGGTTGGGCGTGGTTCTGAGTGTCTGGCGACGTCCGGGGCAAGCTTATCGTCGACGAGATCGTGGCCCTACCGGCTTGCGGCGCTGTCGTGCTCGGAGACGACGACGACGAACTGTTTTTCCTCACGCACGATTTTTGACGCACACGAAACGGTATTTGGACGTGGGCTGGACTCGCTCCGGGCCGTGGTGTGGGTTGGTCGTGGGCTCAGCTGCTGGGCTGCACGGCCGGGTAAGGTAAACTTTCCCTCTCTTTCTCTTTTCAAACTTTCTATTTTCTGTTTTTATTTTCTGTTTTGATATTTGAATTCAAACTTGAATTCTGTTTTTTTTGCAGGTTCTAAAACATTTGAATATCAATATAATTTGATAACAATGCCCACTGTATAATCTTGTTGTTTAAACAAATATTTAGTTTAGGATTTAATTGATATCTTGTGAGGCTTAAGTAAAAAAATAGAAATGGTTTAGTTAGTTATTTCAATTCCTTTTTTAATTTAGGAATCAATTCTGTTTTTTTTAAAAGATCTGAAATTGAGAACATGTGAATGGTGAACATATTTTATTTTGCAAGTGCTTAATCATATTGATTATTCACATATAATTTAGGTATGACTAGAGTTTAACAAATGGTAAAGGAAATGGAATTGTATTATGATTTTATGTGGATAGTTATTTCTAAGGGTTTAGAGTTTTGGTAATGCTTCACTATTTGAAATTTAAATAGGCATGAGGCATGGCAGGGTTCTTCTTGTATTTCAAAGTGATACTTGGATTGAAACTCAAATTGGGTTTAGGGTTTTAGTAGTGATCACCAATGTGATACACCACTAGGTTTAGGGTGTGAGCAATAGTTAGGTTATGTTTAATTGACTAGGATTATTCTCTACACAAGGGATGAGTATTGGTCTGGGGTTAACTACTAGTGATATACTTATTATTTTATGTGGTAGATGATATCTATTAATCATATGGGTTTAACTTATCATTTAGGGCTACAAGATATGATCATGCATTAGACAAGATCCACTCATTCCTCACTAATCCTTCTTTAATATTTCTCTCACTTCTCAATGTCTTGGAATATCCTAAGGTCCTACTTAAGAGATGATGATATGATCCTCTAAATATATGGTTTGCCTAGGAATTCTACCTTGCAATATTATGTAGCTTGTTCTTCAGGAATTCTAATAAACCCGCATCTTGTGGTATGCCTCCACCTCCTAGCTTCTTCATCTTGATCCTAGCTAATTCATATGGAGTGGCTCTATGTGTTTGTTCACATGTATCATGCTATAAGATTAGCAAAGGAATGAAGGGTGTGGCTCTATTTATAGGCTTGGGCAAGCTCTAGTATCATGACACCTAGGTGGGTGACTCTTGTTTTGGTGGGATTAGTAAGGTGCTTGGTTGTCATGCTCTCATCCATAGCAATCCTTTGAGCATGAGGTGGCATAGCTTGGAAAGCAAGTCATGTAGATATTTTCATCCTATGTGGCAAGATCATTATCCTCTCATATGATTTATTTTTGGATAGCCAAGTGGCATTTGCTACTAAATATCTTGTGGATGGTTTTATTATTGTTGATGAGTCACTATATTATATTGGATTGGATTTATATTATAATATTGGTGAAAAGGTTAATGTTGAGGGTTATTTCTCAAGTTTGGATAGTTGGTGTTTGAATTCACCAAGGCATGATCATATGAGTTTCGAAATACTCATAGTTAGTTTTATTCAAATAGTTTGAACTATAATTCGTAATGTAAATGGATTTAGTTTTATGATATTCCATATACTTAATAAGTTATGATTTAAATAAGAATGTGTGGCTTTTATGCACTTTAGACCCTGTGGTTTACCTTATTTGGTAATAAGTTTAGAAGTGAATTACATTACACACAAAGGCAGTTGCTAACTTTTAAGTGTTAATAAGTTAGGGTTTGATTCTTAAAGAATGTGTTGTTGTAAAGCTAATTCCATTTGATCTAGCCCATAGATCAAATCATCTCTACCCAAAACAAGGTTTTAGCAAAGATCACACTGAAGTTTATAGCGCTTGACTTGATGATCTACTTCAGTTCCAGCAAGTCAAGTGAAACTTCGATTACTCGTGGTAAGTTTTATTTGAAAGCGCGAAAATTCCCGGATTTTCTATGCATGAATGCAATGCACACTTTGGTGTTCTCTCATTTTATAGCCTCTAAACCTGGGATATTACAGCCTCGCCCCCTTAAACTGAACTTCGTCCCGAAGTTCGAACGCTCTCATGTTTCGGAATGTGGAACTGACTTGAACAGATCACCATCCTTCAACTCCATGGTGATCACACTAGATATAATTGGATATATCCCTTATCCAGATCCTTTATGTAGTCCTCTGATGTCTGGCACTGATACTTTCTTCTATTCCATGATTTCTTCCAACACTCTAAGCTTATAGGCTTACTATCCAAAAATTCTTGGATTAAGACCTCTTATTGTGTTAATGGACTTTCCTAATGGTTGTGGTGACATCTTCCTATTTGGGTACTCAAAACTTGGTTCTACCAGCTGCGGTAATCCAGCTGCGATGTAATATGGCACTATGGTGTACCAGCTACGATGTCCAAACCTAATTCTAAAGGATTTGTTTAAAGTAAGGTATTGTTTTCCCTTACTACCATAACTAAAGTAATGGTACTTGGTAAGGTATTTACAATAGGCATGGTCCTGGTGGTTTATTCCTACGAATGGATTAGACTCATTTAGTCCATCCAATCATGGCTTCTAGTTTATACTAGTTATCCTCTTTTTGGTTTCTTTAGGTTCCATGAAAGGAATCTTTCTACTAGGCTTATGTTTTAGTATGGTCAAACTTCTTCGTATAGTATCTTCTTAAGCTTGGATTGTCCTCCGACATTTTCTTCATCCAACTTCATCATATTAAACTTACTTGAGTTCTCTTGGTTTCGAGTAATCACAATTACCCACTCAAGTTAAGGTCTAACCTTTACTTCTTCGATATATAAACCTCGGCTTCTGGTCTGACAATCTCCTGAGAGTACTTTTATATGGGTACTTCCCAACAACCTTATAAAAATAAGATCGGACTTCCTCTCGCTCTCGGACCTTTTTCTCCGTCTATCATACTCCAAATCATATTTTAATACTTCTCCTTCAACCTTCCTCTCCCCCTTGGAGTTTACTAATGATCTTCAAACTTCCTTTCTTCTAATCATTAAACTCCAAGGTTAGAAGTTTAGTCTTGGTCTAACTTGTAGTTTGTACTTTTCTAGAGTCTCACGAAGAATTCTTTGTGGTGTATCCACTCGGTTGTGGGTATCCATTATGAATCCTCCAATTAAAAAAATTACCAGCTACGAGATACCAAATTCGTGAAATACTAGCTCGTGAATCCCCCTTTCTTTTAGGTAAAGAAATGTTCAGGCTGTGGCTATCTGGTACCAGCTGCAGACTACCTAGTACCAGATGTAGCTTATTGGATACCAGCTGTGGCTATGTTGTGGTTGCCAATATCTACCTACCAGCTGTGGCTACTTACATAGCTTTAGTTAAGATATACCTCACTTTACATTCTTTCTCTTCATGGTTATCCTATATCAGTCTGCGGTCTGATGATACCAGCTGCGACTTCACTTGTCTATTTTCCTTCTTCTAAGGTTTGTTTTACAAGATAACCACTTGTTGACACTATGAAAATAGTATTGTAAGTGACTTCACTTGCATTCCCTTCTTCCATAATGAATACGACTCTACTTCTACTGCTCCATATTCACTATTTTTCTCACTTTCATGGTACTTCATGTTGAAGTACTCCTTGGTTAAGGATAAAAGTGAGTTTGATTGGTCCTTCCATCAGATTGTTGTGGTTACTTCCCACAATTTTACTTCCTTCTTCTAGTGTTCCTTCATCCTGTCTTCAAAATCTCCAGAATTCGTCACTTCCTCACCCGAATACCTTTACCCTCTAGACCTATAACATCAAGTAAGAGCTTGATATTGCAACATGCATTTGCATATCAAAGTCAAACTTCATGTATGGATCTAGTCAAACAATGAAAATCCAATAAAATCCAAGAAGATTCAGCTTTGTGTTTATAATACACATCCTTATATGCCTGATTACAACAGTTGGGTAAGACATCCCTAAACATCAGGTTCAGATGTGTAGTATATAACACCACATAACATAGGTTTAGGTCGTGATACTTAGCACGAATACGTGAATTTCTACTATTTGTCTCAACATTTATCTTAATTGCACATTTGCAATGAGACAAACTTGAAACAAAATGGCCTGGGATAGTTGAAGTTAACCTAGTTTTCTTTGGAAGTACTAACAAAATAGTACACCATATATATGTGCTATTGAGGACTACTTCCTATAATACAATTAGTTCTAACATGTCTACTCTAAACACATGATTGTTTAGAATATACCACCTATAACTCTAGGATTTCTCTATTTGATATGCTCTAAATAAGCCTTCTTTAAATTAAGGACTATGGTTCTTGACACAGTTTCCAGGATTTTAAGGCATAAGCTTTCGAACTATTCCCTAAATCCTACTCCTTATCATCCTTTTGTTATCGTATTTATGATGTTCTTCTCCCTCACATCATGATTCTCAAGTGAATCATATACGATTACCAACTTTACCATGAAAAGTAGAGTTGTATAACTCCTATCACTCTTCCTTACCTCCTATGATTGACTCATCATAGACATATACTACATTATATAACTTATCTCCCTTACTTAACATCAGTCATTTGACATTTTAAATGACTCTTACTTAACCATACGTGTATTGGTATACTTCTTCCAATAGGATATCTTCCTTATGGTTGTATCCTCTCTTTGGACTACCATGTGTTGTATACCAACTGTGGTCTTCTACCACCCTTTATCTTAAGCTCCAATGGTGTTCTATTTGTTTGGAATGAAGCAAGATAACTAACTAATTCACTTTACTAAAGAAAGATATAAGAAAGATTGGCTCAAGTGTGTCAGGATTATCCTCAAGTGAATACCCATCTTAAGTCAAAAGAATAGTTGGTTTAGCATAGTTGGCTTAACTAAGATACTTCCTATAGACACTACCAAACCTATAGGTCTCCTTTAAAGGGTTTTAATCCTAGGGTCAAAGCATTTGCTCTATACCAGCTGCGGTGACCCAACGTACCACTCGCATGGTGTAGTACACAAGTCGTTGACATAACACAAGTGAAACACCGTTCCACCCATATTACATCCCTCGAGTGGTACAACAGAAACATATGCGAGTCCAAGGTATGTCTATAGAAGTACACACGAACTCGTTTACATAAGATCCACACAGCCTCCTACTTTACGAGTGAGGTAAAACTTCAAATAAAGCTCCGAAGAACGACTCGTAGTCTATCTTATTGCTAACTCCAGCTCAAGAGCTACTTGGCTTGCTATAGAAATCTAGCTACTTAGGTGCTAGGATTAGGGAAAGGTTCCCTTCTATTACTAGTCTAGGTTTCCATAATAATTGATGCGGAAGTTGACTCCATTGACTTCTTTGATTGGATTCTTCATCTTGTTGCAGCTTGACTCCCTTGTCTTCGAGTTCCACGGTAGTTTCTCCTTCGGTGCATTGCTCTAAGAAGGGGGTTCAAACGAGATAGAATGAGTACGAGCGTACTCAGCAAGTTCATATTAGGAAATAGGTGTATCATGCACTAGCTTCAGCCATAGACCAGAAAGTCATAGGCGAATGCAAGTTTTCATAATCATTTCTTCAAAAGGTTTATTTTATTCTGAAAACTATGCCCGTCAGTCTTCACAGGTTGACTAGAACTTCGTGGAGTTCCTTTCTGCCGCGTTCGCAGTTCCCTTCCCGAACAGGGAGTGACAGATCACAATTCTTGATACCCTCTGCGAGAGGTGCGTTACTTTTCCCCACAAGAGATCTTAACCATGTTGCCGGCCGAGAGTATGTCCCCGTCCACACTTCCTTTGGTGTGAGGCCCAAGTATAAGATCCAAGCCAATCATCGCCTTCTCCACGACCCCGCAAACCCACCCTTTTGTCCGACCGTACACCTCCAGTAGACTTCCCCGATAATACGGCTTTACTCATGGTGTACTCCGGACAATCCCTCATAGATGGTAGAGATTAACATCACTAATGGATGGGGATTTAAAAGGATATCCCAACCTATTGCGGCAGTGCCTCCAACACCCCACCGTCTCTACCATCCGTTGGCGTGCAGAAGGGAAAAGATACAGCTGACTTCCCCAGAGCCATTATAGATCTTATGGATAACACGATATGTACGGCGCTAGAATCACTGGACGGCATTGGTAATTAATCCTAGGGTGACATAACCCATTGCAATGGAACCTCCACCATATCAACACATACCATGGTTCCATTGCCCACCACATAGTCACATTCATAATTGTAAAATAATACTTTGCTTTTCAATGCATGAGTGATAAGTATAGTACTTTGCATATAGTTTGATACAAATAATCAAATGACATGAGCAAGCGATGAACTTGCCTTTCTTGACTGCAAGATTATGCAGGCAAAAGCTTCGATACGTGATAACTCCAAATGCTGAAATACCATCATCGTCCGGTAAGGACAATGTTTAAAGAACTGGCAAAGATGCTATAATGCATAATATGAGATGCAATCGTCTCCGAGCGTAACCTAATCTTGATGATTTAGGATGGATGAGTTGTAAAGATTTCTTTAGAGTTGGTTGCACTTTTAGAATGGTTCTCAAACAAGGTTCTTATTAGGGTTTGGTTATATTAGCATCATAACCAAGTGATATAAGGCATCATAACAATCATACACATAAGAATAGTGATGGAATAGTATGTAAAGAACAAGTTGTCAATTTTAAGTTCTACAAAACCTTGGTTGATGATTACTTATACTATACTTCAAAAGAATAACTTTTGAAGAACATGTTGATTAAGATTTAATGAGTATTTCAAAGAAGGATTAAGCTTCTAAGGTTTGATTGACATTTGTACTTCAAAAGAATAACTTTTGAAGAACAGGTTAAAATAAGAATATGAACTACTTTAAATAGGAGCTAAGTGCTATTAGGGTTTACTAATAGGACTGGTTGGTGCTTAAGTAGAAGTGATCTACATGTAGCAAGTATTAGTAGGTTTATTACTATGGTTTCTCCTAAGCATCATATCAAAGGATGGTTATCAACATGTTGCTATGAGTTAGGGTTTACTATAACTTCATATTTGCTTTACCAAATAATCTCTAATAGTTTCTAAGCTAAGTGGTTTATCATTTCCTAAGTAGGGTTTAGTTGGATAGGAACAGGTGATGTGATTTGATATACAAAGTTGATACTAGGGTTTATCATTATGGTTCTACTAAATTATGATGGTTGAGGTTGATCCTAATGGTATGGTATATAGTAATAGGTATCAATAGTACTAATTCAATTAACAAGTTAGGGTTTATATCTAGGTGGAACTAGTGGATTATACCAAGTTTATTCAAAAATGAAGACCTGACATGACAAGCTCATGTGAATTGGTTTTATGTTGGTGGATCATGATTATGCATTCATTGGTTACTTATCAAGGTTCTACCATTAAAGTTGAAGTTCACATGATCAGATGTGATAAGCAACTAGGGTTTTAGAGTTACTACTAAAGTGTAGTGATCACATGAAATAATGGGATCAAGGTCTTACTTAATTTGAAACTAGGGTTTCTAAGCTATGGTATAACTCCTAAAATAATAATTGGCCATATAGGTGTGGTAACTAATCTCTTTGAAGAACAATTAATAATGGTTTTAGCATTTTATTAACTTTCACAAGAATTAATAATTAGAGCAACTCCCATTTAGGTTTAGTTAAGAATTAGGGTTTAACAATTATTATTAGGTTTTAAAATACTTAACTTGGTAACTAAAAATGTTTGAGTAAACAAATTTGAACTATCAAATTAATATTAGTTGTTAACATTTTCTTGTTTTATTATCATTTTAAGAAAATGGTAAATGGTAAATTGCAAATTAGGGTTTATGAATTAGCACTAATATTTAAGTTGATGTTATATGATAAAGAATTCAATCTTAACATTTTATTTACTTATTGAATAACTATTATTTAATTTTGAAACTTATCTAATTATTGAATTCAAATTGTATTTTAAACAATTAGAAAGACATAATTAATAAAGATAAAAATAAGTGAATTTTTATTTTGACACACATTTTTGTTTTATATTTTATTTGGATAGAGTTTATTTTTGTGAGCATTTTGATACCTTATTTATATTTTTCTGAGTTGAAATGAATTTTGTATGATTTTACAAAGTTTCAGTGATTTTCTGGAATTTGAAATAAATACGAAATACTAAAGGTACCGGTTCACTGCTAGCCCTAGAGACAGACAGGTGGGACCTAGTCCAGGTCACCTGCCACGCGGGCAACGACCAAGTCAAACATGTGCGGGGAGCCCACGGCCACGTCATCTCTACCGGCGGCTTGACGCCGGCGGTCAGACGAAGACGGCGCCGCCGCTACAAGGCACCCCCGGATGCGTGGTTTGTACCAATCGAACGAGAAGAACGAAACAAGGCTACTGGTGGTGATGGTTTGTGCGGGGACTCACCGGAGCTTCGTCGGAAACCATGTCCCGCGGCGGTGCACTCCGGCGAGGTGGCTAATCGGGGCTACGGACGTCGATAGGATGCGTGAGTATGCTCTGCGTACACGGAATCTCACCGTGAAGCTCAAGGTGTGGTCGGCTCCGGCGATGGTCGACGGAGACGACGGCGATTGGCGATTTCCCGGCGATGTGCTGCGAAGGGATCGGTGAAATTGATCCGTGACACGGCTCCCCCGGATGCTCGGGCTCCTCCCGAAGCTCCTTGAGTCCGGGCGCTCCTCCCGGACCACGCGCCGCAGGCTGGGGTGGCCTCCTCCGTCGGCTTCGTCTTCGACTCCGGCGACAGAGAGTGGATGAGCATGAGGAATAGAAGGTGTCTGAGGAGAAATGGAGTGGAGGAGATGAACAAGACGTGCACGGCGATGCTCTCCACCTATTTATAGGCCAAAGGAAGCCCTGTGGCCTCGACACGGCGACGGCCATGGTCGAAGAGGTGGCGTCTCTGGAAGCTTCTAGCTGGCAAGGATCTCCTCGTCCGCGGATAAGCTCGGACGCGAGAGAGGTTGGGCGTGGTTCTGAGTGTCTGGCGACGTCCGGGGCAAGCTTATCGTCGACGAGATCGTGGCCTCACCGGCTTGCGGCGACTGTCGTGCTCGGAGACGACGACGACGAACCTGTTTTTCCTCACGCACGATTTTTGACGCACACGAAACGGTATTTGGACGTGGGCTGGACTGCTCCTGGGCCGTGGTGTGGGTTGGTCGTGGGCTCAGCCTGCTGGGCTGCACGGCCAGTGTAAGGTAAACTTTCCCTCTCTTTCTCTTTTCAAACTTTCTATTTTCTCGTTTTTATTTTCTCGTTTTGATATTTGAATTCAAACTTGAATTCTGTTTTGTTTTGCAGGTTCTAAAACATTTGAATATCAATATAATTTGATAACAATGCCCACTGTATAATCTTGTTGTTTAAACAAATATTTAGTTTAGGATTTAATTGATATCTTGTGAGGCTTAAGTAAAAAAATAGAAATGGTTTAGTTAGTTATTTCAATTCCTTTTTTAATTTAGGAATCAATTGCTTTTTTTTAAAGATCTGAAATTGAGAACATGTGAATGGTGAACATATTTTATTTTGCAAGTGCTTAATCATATTGATTATTCACATATAATTTAGGTATGACTAGAGTTTAACAAATGGTAAAGGAAATGGAATTGTATTATGATTTTATGTGGATAGTTATTTCTAAGGGTTTAGAGTTTTGGTAATGCTTCACTATTTGAAATTTAAATAGGCATGAGGCATGGCAGGGTTCTTCTTGTATTTCAAAGTGATACTTGGATTGAAACTCAAATTGGGTTTAGGGTTTTAGTAGTGATCACCAATGTGATACACCACTAGGTTTAGGGTGTGAGCAATAGTTAGGTTATGTTTAATTGACTAGGATTATTCTCTACACAAGGCATGAGTATTGGTCTGGGGTTAACTACTAGTGATATACTTATTATTTTATGTGGTAGATGATATCTATTAATCATATGGGTTTAACTTATCATTTAGGGCTACAAGATATGATCATGCATTAGACAAGATCCACTCATTCCTCACTAATCCTTCTTTAATATTTCTCTCACTTCTCAATGTCTTGGAATATCCTAAGGTCCTACTTAAGAGATGATGATATGATCCTCTAAATATATGGTTTGCCTAGGAATTCTACCTTGCAATATTATGTAGCTTGTTCTTCAGGAATTCTAATAAACCTGCATCTTGTGGTATGCCTCCACCTCCTAGCTTCTTCATCTTGATCCTAGCTAATTCATATGGAGTGGCTCTATGTGTTTGTTCACATGTATCATGCTATAAGATTAGCAAAGGAATGAAGGGTGTGGCTCTATTTATAAGCTTGGGCAAGCTCTAGTATCATGACACCTAGGTGGGTGACTCTTGTTTTGGTGGGATTAGTAAGGTGCTTGGTTGTCATGCTCTCATCCATAGCAATCCTTTGAGCATGAGGTGGCATAGCTTGGAAAGCAAGTCATGTAGATATTTTCATCCTATGTGGCAAGATCATTATCCTCTCATATGATTTATTTTTGGATAGCCAAGTGGCATTTGCTACTAAATATCTTGTGGATGGTTTTATTATTGTTGATGAGTCACTATATTATATTGGATTGGATTTATATTATAATATTGGTGAAAAGGTTAATGTTGAGGGTTATTTCTCAAGTTTGGATAGTTGGTGTTTGAATTCACCAAGGCATGATCATATGAGTTTCGAAATACTCATAGTTAGTTTTATTCAAATAGTTTGAACTATAATTCGTAATGTAAATGGATTTAGTTTTATGATATTCCATATACTTAATAAGTTATGATTTAAATAAGAATGTGTGGCTTTTATGCACTTTAGACCATGTGGTTTACCTTATTTGGTAATAAGTTTAGAAGTGAATTACATTACACACAAAGGCAGTTGCTAACTTTTAAGTGTTAATAAGTTAGGGTTTGATTCTTAAAGAATGTGTTGTTGTAAAGCTAATTCCATTTGATCTAGCCCATAGATCAAATCATCTCTACCCAAAACAAGGTTTTAGCAAAGATCACAAGTGAAGTTTATAGCGCTTGACTTGATGATCTACTTCGGTTCCAAACAAGTCAAGTGAAACTTCGATTCATCGTGGTAAGTTTTATTTGAAAGCGCGAAAATTCCCCGGATTTTCTATGCATGAATGCAATGCACACTTTGGTGTTCTCTCATTTTATAGCCTCTAAACCTGGGATATTACACTATGGGTCCATAGCAGTAGCTAGATGGTTGTCTTCTCCTCATTGTGCTTCATTGTTGGATCTTGTGAGCTGCCTAACATGATCAAGATCATCTATCTGTAATTCTATATGTTGTGTTTGTCGGGATCCGATGGATAGAGAATACTATGTTATGTTAATTATCAAGTTATTACCTATGTGTTGTTTATGATCTTGCATGCTCTCCGTTATTAGTAGAGGCTCGGCCAAGTTTTTACTCTTAACTCCAAGAGGGAGTATTTATGCTCGATAGTGGGTTCATGCCTCCATTAAATCTGGGACGAGTGACAGAAAGTTCTAAGGTTGTGGATGTGCTTGTTGCCACTAGGGATAAAACATTGATGCTATGTCTAAGGATATAGTTATTGATTACATTACGCACCATACTTAATGCAATTGTCTCGTTGTTTTGCAACTTAATACTCGGAAGGGGTTCGGATGATAACCTGAAGGTGGACTTTTTAGGCATAGATGCATGCTGGATAGCGGTCTATGTACTTTGTCGTAATGCCCAATGAAATCTCATTATATTTATCATGACATGTATGTGCATTGTTATGCCCTCTCTATTTGTCAATTGCCCGACTGTAATTTGTTCACCCAACATGCTTTTATCTTATGGGAGAGACACCTCTAGTGAACTGTGGACCCCGGTCCTATTCTTTACATCGCATACAAATCTACTTCAATACTTGTTCTTTACTGTTCTTGCAAACAATCATCTTCCACACAATACGGTTAATCCTTTGTTACAACAAGCCGGTGAGATTGACAACCTCACTGTTTCGTTGGGGCAAAGTACTTTGGTTGTGTTGTGCAGGTTCCACGTTGGCGCCGGAATCCCTGGTGTTGCGCCGCATTACATTCCGCCACCATCAACCTTCAACGTGCTTCTTGGCTCCTCCTGGTTCGATAAACCTTGGTTTCTTTCTGAGGCAAAACTTGCTATTGTCTGCATCACACCTTCCTCTTGGGGTTCCCAACGGACGTGTGTCGACTGCACGCATCAGTCTCTAAAGTGCCTAAACAAAAAAAATATTATTATAGGCCTAAAATTGACAAAGCCCTTAGTACCACTACAGATGGGGGAGCTTATGATATCAATGCTCCATCTCTTGATAACACTTGATATACACTTTCTGCGCCTAGCTGAAAGGCGTTAAAGAAAAGCGCTTATGGGAGACAACCCATGTTTTTACTACAGTATTTTTTTATATATTTGAGTCTTGGAAGTTGTTTACTACTGTAGCAACCTCTCCTTATCTTAGTTTTGTGCATTGTTGTGCCAAGTAAAGTCGTTGATAGTAAGGTTCATACTAGATTTGGATTACTCGCAGCATATGATTTCTTTGCTCGTCACGAATTTCGACCTGCCTCTCTATAGGTAGCTCAGAAAAATATGCCAATTTATGTGCGTGATCCTCGGATATGTACGCAACTTTCATTCAATTTGGGCATTTTCATTTGAGCAAGTCTGGTGCCTCAATAAAATCCATCTTTACGGACTGTTCTGTTTTGACAGATTCTGCCTTTTATTTCGCATTGCCTCTTTTGCTATGGTGGATGAATTTCTTTGTTCCATTAATGTCCAGTAGCTTTATGCAATGTCCAGAAGTGTTAAGAATGATAATGTCACCTCTGAACATGTGAATTTTTATTGTACACTAACCCTCTAATGAGTTGTTTCGAGTTTGGTGTGGAGGAAGTTTTCAAGGATCAAGAGAGGAGGATGATACAATATGATCAAGGAGAGTGAAAGCTCTAAGCTTGGGGATGCCCCGGTGGTTCACCCCTGCATATTCTAAGAAGACTCAAGCGTCTAAGCTTGGGGATGCCCAAGGCATCCCCTTCTTCATCGACAACATTATCGGGTTCCTCCCCCGAAACTATATTTTTATTCCATCACATCTTATGTGCTTTGCTTGGAGCGTCGGTTTGTTTTTATTTTTGTTTTTGTTTGAATAAAATGGATCCTAGCATTCATTGTGTGGGAGAAAGACACGCTCCGTTGTTGCATATGGACAAATATGTCCTTAGGCTTTACTCATAGTATTCATGGCGAAGGTTGAATCTTCTTCGTTAAATTATTATATGGTTGGAATCGGGAAATGCTACATGTAGTAATTCTAAAATGTCTTGAATAATTTGATACTTGGCAATTGTTGTGCTCACGTTTAAGCTCTTGCATCATATACTTTGCACCTATTAATGAAGAAATACATAGAGCTTGCTAAATTTGGTTTGCATATTTGGTCTCTCTAAAGTCTAGATAATTTCTAGTATTGAGTTTTGAACAACAAGGAAGACGGTGTAGAGTCTTATAATGTTTACAATATGTCTTTTATGTGAGTTTTGCTGCACCGGTCCATCCTTGTGTTTGTTTCAAATAACCTTGCTAGCCTAAACCTTGTATCGAGAGGGAATACTTCTCATGCATCCAAAATCCTTGAGCCAACCACTATGCCATTTGTGTCCACCATACCTACCTACTACATGGTATTTCTCCACCATTCCAAAGTAAATTGCTTGAGTGCTACCTTTAAAATTTCCATTCTTTACCTTTGCAATATATAGCTCATGGGACAAATAGCTTAAAAACTATTGTGGTATTGAATATGTACTTATGCACTTTATCTCTTATTAAGTTGCTTGTTGTGCGATAACCATGTTTTCTGGGGACGCCATCAACTACTCTTTGTTGAATATCATGTGAGTTGCTATGCATGTCCGTCTTGTCTGAAGTAAGGGAGATTTACCACTTTATTGGTTAGAGCATGCATATTGTTAGAGAAGAACATTGGGCCTCTAACTAAAGCCATGAATCATGGTGGAAGTTTCAGTTTTTGACATATATCCTCAATCTCATATGAGAACATTAATTGTTGTTACATGCTTATGCATTAAAGAGGAGTCCATTATCTGTTGTCTATGTTGTCCCGGTATGGATGTCTAAGTTGAGAATAATCAAAAGCGAGAAATCCAAATGCGAGCTTTCTCCTTAGACCTTTGTACAAGCGGCATAGAGGTACCCCTTTGTGACACTTGGTTAAAACATGTGTATTGCGATGATCCCGGTAATCCGAGCTAATTAGGACAAGGTGCGGGCACTATTAGTATACTATGCATGAGGCTTGCAACTTGTAAGATATAATTTACATGATACATATGCTTTATTACTACCGTTGACAAAATTGTTTCTTGTTTTCAAAACCAAAGCTCTAGCACAAATATAGCAATCAATGCTTCCCTCTGCGAAGGGCCTTTCTTTTACTTTTATTGTTGAGTCAGTTCACCTATCTCTCTCCACCTCAAGAAGCAAACACTTGTGTGAACTGTGCATTGATTTCTACATACTTACATATTGCACTTGTTATATTACTTTACATTGACAATATCCATGAGATATACATGTTATAAGTTGAAAGCAACCGCTGAAACTTAATCTTCCTTTGTGTTGCTTCAATACCTTTACTTTGATTTATTGCTTTATGAGTTAACTCTTATGCAAGACTTATTGATGTTTGTCTTTAAGTACTATTCATGAAAAGTCTTTGCTTTATGATTCATTTGTTTACTCATGTCATTACCATTGTTTTGATCGCTGCATTCATTACATATGCTTACAATAGTATGATTAAGGTTATGATGGCATGTCACTCACTACGATAAATGTGTTAACTAGTGACCTTCTTATAGAGACCGTGGATGAACTGGTCATAGATTTACGACCATTTTGCCTCAAATGGTTGTAAGGCATTTGAGATGGTTCAAACCATGAATCATTACGACCATTTACATCAGGTAGGTAATAATTTCCATACACAAAATGGTCATGGAGTAAATAATACAGTTCACGACCTCGTATTTAGTCGAGTACGACCAAATTAAATGGTCATGACTGCTAATTCGAGATGCCTTAAAATGACTGGTCGTCCACCTTAGAAATCTTGCCTATGTGAGGTGTCCATGTGTTAACCTTCGCTTACATGTTTATTTAAATCTAAAACTAACAGGTGGGATTGACACAATGACATATTGACCGGGAGGTCAACTACACAACTAATTCAATGACATATGGGACCTATATTCCTACTAGACATGCGTTTTCGACAAGTAGGATCCACTAAACTGTTAGGAGACTTGTCACCTGACATGTAGGCCCCATCAAACTGAAAAGCGGGACCCACTATCCTTCTAGACGCGTAAAACTAACAAGTTGAGACCAGAAGCGCCTAGCAAATCAAACGAATCATGTCTCCGGTCATGGAAAATAAATTGAAGAAAAAAGTAGTGGATGCTTGCTTTTGAGAAAATTATTTTAATTTTTTGAGGAAAGTGGACAATTGTTGTCAGCCAATCAGAAGATAGAATCAGACAACCCACGGATCACCCCACCAAAGCAGATCTCGTCCACATGAGCTCGATCCGACGCCCGAAACTTCATCTCGCCTATGACCCTGTGTAATCCCGCGCTGGAGTTTCTCTGAGGCGCGAAACTAATCTGAATTTGGGCTGAGCGGGGCGAGACCAAAATTGAGCCCACGACGCGGGAGAGCTACCCCTCCCAACCCGTTCCCAAACCCATCGAACAGATGCACTCCATCGTGACCTACCCCTTCACAGTGCCTCCTCCATCGTCCCCTTTCCTCCACCTCGGCCGCCGGCCTAGATTCCGGCCAAATCCGGCCACTCCCTGCTCCGCCTACCATCTTTCCGGAACCCCTCCCCCTCCTCTCTCTATTCCACCTTGGGTTACCACCAAACTGCATCTTCAATAGAAACCCTAGCCCCCCGCAGAGGGTGGTGCTGACCAGGCTCGGTGACCGACCTCACCGCGCGGGGTGGATGTAGCCGGCCTTCACCGGCGCCGGTGTTCCCATGGCCTGCAGGACTGCCGACAGCTGCGGACGGCCCCGGTTCTTGCCAACCCTCCTGGCGTTCGCTATCTCAGGCCGGCATCCACCGTCACGCTCGCCTCCGACGGCAGCAGTCACGGCGAGCTGCTCCTGGTGGGTGACAGCGGTAGATCGGGAGGTGCTGCGCGTACTCGCAGAAGGTCCTCTTTCCTCAACCCCGACCATGACGACATCCTGTAACAGGGTATGTTCCCCCCTGTTTTGCCATGCTATGTGCTATAGCCTAGCTTTGATACTTGCTGATTCCGGTAAATCATTTCTTTACCCTAGTTGCAAATAGGAAGATTGAGTGAAGAACTAAATATTGATTAAATTTGAAGATTGTGAAATATGAGCTTCATCTGGTCATGATGTGTTGTTTTTTTGCTGTTTGGAAAAATTACTTACTGCTGCTCATGATACTTATCAGTGAGTTATAACTTACTATTGCTCCATTGGTAGGTTCTGTATCTTACAATCATCCATTTAGATAGCTTGCTAAGTAAGAGTTTTGCAGTTTATTTTTGCATATATAATAATTCTCCAATTTTGGTAGTATGCATTGTTAATGTTCTGTTTGTACCATGCTGTTTGAAATACAAAAATTCTGCTTGACTGCAAACATAGTATTTTCTATTGTTATATAGTTACACTATAATTGTTTTTCTAGTGTTTGATTGCTCAACCATAAGTTCATGTTGGAGCTAGAGATTTTTGGGTTATGGTTTGTTTTAACACATCATTCAGAAGGTTCTTGCACTGTATTGTTTTCCTCTATAAGCTATAGTATTGTAAATGGCAGCTATTCAGCCTTCTATTTTTTTAATTCTCTGCATTGGTTACCAATCCTCTTAAATGATGTCCCATATATTAATCAGAACAACATGATTCTATGTTCTTGTAACTTTTCCATATCTCTAAACCCTCTCTTTGATTACTCTCTCAGATGGTCTGCCTAAGAAGAATGAATGGGATAGGAATGTTCAAAGATAGCAGGCAGAAAGAGATGTAAGTACTCTGCCATGATGCATGAGCTGATTTTTCTTTTCTTGGTCTCTAGTAAACAACATGTCATACTGTCTCCATATATTTTTATATACTCCATGACAATTCCCTGCTTGCCTGTCTGTCCAAGGCTATTATTTTGTCCTTCCCTTTTGCCCAGCGCTAACCCTAGCACCTAAACAGCTGTCCCTGTTAGATCTCGTCCTCTCCTTTGG
This sequence comes from Lolium rigidum, assembly GCF_022539505.1. Taxonomy (NCBI): domain Eukaryota; kingdom Viridiplantae; phylum Streptophyta; class Magnoliopsida; order Poales; family Poaceae; genus Lolium; species Lolium rigidum. Next base: position 136,639,762 of record NC_061514.1, read on the forward strand.
CTACATGTCGCTGCGCACTCACTGCCACCGGCCAGACCTCTTTGCGCGAGATCCACATCTGGTTGACGCGCGTTCGGGAGCTCGCAGAAGTAAGCAATGACGTTCGCGAGATCACACAAGGAACCGGTGGTGGCGCTCGCAAGTTCGGCAGCCCCACGAACTCGCGTGAGATCCACACCTGGAGCGACGCGCCCGACCCCAGCTTGCTCTTGAAGAAGCTGGTCTGCCACTACCTCCCGGTGAGAGTCCCTGCTCCCTGCACATTAGTATGTCCCCGTGTTGTGTGTTATCTTTTCATGGCCCTTTTGTGATGTCCTCGGTAGTGTATCTAGCATACAAATTTCGAGTTTGTATCGATCCATATATGCAAGATAATATCTTCGTTATTATATTTAAGAAGTAATTATATCTATTTTCTTCTTCATAGTGGTAGACTGTAGTCCTTAAATTTGTTGTGAGTTTATAAGAGCCTATTGTAGTGTTTATCTCTGCTATCATGCTCATACTAAAAACATGCACTCTCATGGGTTATTTACATACTGTACCTCTGCTTGATTTCTGGAATGCTAAAATGTTCTCGTTCAATGCTTTCCAACAATTTATAGGAATTCTTTGTTCATGCTTTGTTCATGATTTTTTCCTTTTGCCACTATGCTTCTTTTTTCCTTTTTAACAGTAACATTGCTTCTTGCTGCAGGCATATACTCGGTGGCCATTGATGCAGACTCTTAGGCACTGACCAGGAAGCTCAAGAGATGAGGCAAGTGCATAGTTGTGATCTCATCTGAAGTGCGGCAGAAACATGGTACACTAGGATTTCCTGTAACATATGTCTGTTCCTGATCAGGGCGTATTGTTTTTTTTGAAACAAGATCAGGGTGTATTGTTATTTTGTGAGTATGTATGCTCCCATTATCAGAGAACTCATATCCTGATAAGTTTATTATCAGACATCTTAGAAAAATGCATGCATTTATCTTATTCTTACTCCACCAGTGAGATATGACATTTTGGTGATCTATTTCCGTGCTATGCTAACTCCAGAAAGTGCTAGTACTTTTGTGAATGCATAGACATAGATGGCTTCCTATCTTTGAAGCTCTACCATTTTTTGTGTATGCTCTAAATTTTCCGAATATTGCACTATGATTATGAATTCTTAGGTTGTTAGCCCTAGCTTCATCAGCTAAACTTATTTGAATATACTATGCTCGCAGTTGGAGAAATCCCATCTTTGTCTTGTTAATATCTGTTAGAGATGATTAAGTGGTACCCAATTTTTTTGACATGAACTTTATGAATTTTGTATGTCTGGTATCAGTGAATAAACTTATGGCAAATACAGTTTCTCGAGTTATTCAATTGTTCTAGGAAATTGTCCAAGGTTTCAGCAAGTAGGATAAAGCTCGGTTCTTTCCGTTTGTTACTGGAACATCCAGGGTATTTGCTGAAAGCACATACTACTTTCTTAATTTTGAAACCATGATAACTTCCTTTATACCCCTGTTTGGTCTTTCATCATGTTTATTCCACATTGGTATTTCTTATTCTGGTTGTCATTACTGAGCACAAGCTTTTAGTCATGTTCCACTTGTAGACCTGTTAGGCTATTATGCTGTTGCATCTAGTTTCTGTTCTTATCAGTTGACTAGTTATTATTGTTCTATATCTTGCATTCTGGTGTTCCTGTTCTTATCAGTTGACTTCAAACATAACCAACATTGTTATTTCCGGTGTTCATCTACATGTATATGACGGTGTAGAATTTCTTGACAGCAACTTTAATTCTTAACATGAGTTTACTTCCTGTTGCAGGACGAAGACGATAATGGGTGAAGCCTTGCAAAAGGTAGTGCCCCACTGGACAATATGTGAGTTGATGTGCGTCCTACTGAGCCTGTGCATTAATACAAGATAGTAGTATTTTGAGATTATCTACCACAGGTGCTTGCTTCTTCCATGCATTAATCCTCACGTTTTCCTCACTATTGTCTGTCTGGTTTGCAAACAACCAGTAGCTTCACTTTCAACTTCAATTTTACTGTACTAACAAATTTATGTTTCATATCAGGTGCATGTATATTTTACTTCAATTTTACTGAACGTACAAATCTATTGCTTCTTCATGCTCTGCTAGCAAATTAGAGTACTCCTCATGCGGACTTGGCTTTATTCAGTGTCCACAAATAGTAGCATGCTCCTTCCAGCACTGTCAAGTAGTTTACTGTTATCTGTGTACACATGCTGTTTATAGCTCAACACTCACTCGTTCTTTTTTTGTTACCAGATAATGAAGTGATGTTCCTCTCTTACAAGAGCTCTAGACTGAAGTTCAAAGAAGCACCTAGTGCAACCCATCAAATATGTTGTATTTTTAGCTCTAGATTTTAAAGCTAGCAGCTGTGATTAATAAGAACTATGGAATTATTGTAATAGATTTTTTTTTTTGTATTTTCCCTCACTTTTCATTGGGAATTGAAATATTGGATATTTAATGTCAAATCATGAGAAACTGAGACCTATCAGTTCGGTAATAATGAGAATTTGAAACCTGGCAAGTTGATCTTGTAGAATATTGAAATTGGCTAGTGTGAAATGTATATATGACATGTGGGACCAGTACAATGTGTGTGACTGATTCTGAATTAAAAGAAAATGGACACTTAAATGGCCAAGGCCCATAAAGAACAGTAAGCGTAAAATGGCCAAGTCCAAGAAAGTAAGAAGGCCAAAAGTGTGGGCCTGGCCCAATAAACCGAACAGATTTTAGTTGGAAAAAAAATAGAAATGGGCCGTAACTTTGAATTTGGCCCATATAAATGGCAGAACTGGACTGGGCTGATTTCGATGCACGACTATTTGGTTTGGTCACCGACCTGCCACGTTGGATCTGACGTCGATAGGGCAGGCCAGCCCGTGACCAACATTTTGGTCAAAGAATCTACGACCATCCATTTTGGTCGTAGAGGATTACGACCATTTAAATAAAAAGGTCGCCGTGCGCCGTCAGTGACGCTCAACTGGCGACCAACAGTTATTGGTCACGGCGTGGTCATAGATGGCGCACAACGATATTCCAGCGACCAATATGGAGGGTCGCAAGTCACCAGATTTCTTGTAGTGACTCCAGAAATTATCTGTTATCGTTTACCTGCTCGGGACGAGCAGGAACTAAGCTTGTGGATGCTGATACGTCTCCGACGTATCGATAATTTCTTATGTTCCATGCCACATTATTGATGATATCTACATGTTTTATACACATTATATGTCGTATTTATGCATTTTCCGGCACTAACCTATTAACGAGATGCCGAAGAGCCGATTCTGTCGTTTTCTGCTATTTTTGGTTTCAGAAATCCTACAAAGGAAATATTCTCGGAATTGGACGAAATAACCGCCCAGGGTCCTATTTTTGCACGAAGCTTCCAGAAGACCGAGGGGGAAAGGAAGTGGGGCCACGAGGCACCGACACCACAGGGCGGCGCGGCCTGGCCCTTGGCCGCGCGGCCCTGGTGTGTGGGGCCCTCGTGTGGCCCCCCGCGTTGCCCTTCCGCCTAATTAAAGCCTTCATCGCGAAACTCCCGCACCGAGAGCCACGATACGGAAAACCTTACCGAGACGCCGCCGCCGCCAATCACATCTCGGGGATTCGGAGATCGCCTCCGGCACCCTGCCGGAGAGGGGAATCATCTCCCGGAGGACTCTTCACCGCCATGGTCGCCTCCGGAGTGATGAGTGAGTAGTTCACCCCTGGACTATGGGTCCATAGCAGTAGCTAGATGGTTGTCTTCTCCTCATGTGCTTCATTGTCGGATCTTGTGAGCTGCCTAACATGATCAAGATCATCTATCCGTAATTCTATATGTTGTGTTTGTCGGGATCCGATGGATAGAGAATACTATGTTATGTTGATTATCAATCTATTACCTATGTGTTGTTTATGATCTTGCATGCTCTCCGTTATTAGTACAGTGCTCGGCCAATTTTTTGCTCTTAACTCCAAGAGGGAGTATTTATGCTCGATAGTGGGTTCATGCCTCCATTAAATCTGGGACAGTGACAGAAAGTTCTAAGGTTGTGGATGTGCTGTTGCCACTAGGGATAAAACATTGATGCTATGTCCGAGGATGTAGTTATTGATTACATTACGCACCATACTTAATGCAATTGTCCGTTGTTTTGCAACTTAATACTGGAAGGGGTTCGGATGATAACCTCGAAGGTGGACTTTTTAGGCATAGATGCATGCTTGGATAGCGGTCTATGTACTTTGTCGTAATGCCCAATTAAATCTCACAATACTCATCATATCATGTATGTGCATGGTCATGCCCTCTCTATTTGTCAATTGCCCGACTGTAATTTGTTCACCCAACATGCTATTTATCTTATGGGAGAGACACCTCTAGTGAACTGTGGACCCCGGTCCATTCTTTTACATCGAATACAATCTACCGCAATACTTGTTCTTTACTCGTTCTTTGCAAACAATCATCATCCACACTATACATCTAATCCTTTGTTACAGCAAGCCGGTGAGATTGACAACCTCACTCGTTTCGTTGGGGCAAAGTACTTTGGTTGTGTTGTGCGGGTTCCACGTTGGCACCGGAATCCCTGGTGTTGCGCCGCACTACATCTCGCCGCCATCAACCTTCAACGTGCTTCTTGGCTCCTCCTGGTTCGATAAACCTTGGTTTCTTTCTGAGGGAAAACTTGCCGCTGTGCGCATCACACCTTCCTCTTGGGGTTCCCAACGGACGCGTGCTGTACGCGTATCAGCGTGCGTTTTAGGGCTAGGGCTTTGGCGCGGGAGAGGGGTACTGGTGGCGTTCTGGGCCAAGGAGAGGGGGTGGTGCGGTTAGGGTTGGGCCAGGGCAAGGGGGAGGGATGGTGGTGTTGTCCACGGCCCAAACCAGGGAAGAAAAGAGAGGGAAGAGAGAAGGGAAAAAGAGAGGGGGCAGTTCCCCCTCTGGCCCTCTTGTCTCTCGGCCAAAACCAAAAAGAGAAAAGAGAGAGAAGAAAAGGGCAGGGGAGAAAAGAAAGGGGGCCATGTCATTGCATGTGCCTTGGTGTGACCCAAGTGCATGTGCACAAATTGAAGGAAAATATGGGAAGAACATAAGGTGGTGGTGTTGGTGTAACCCTAGGTAATGAGATATCACTTTCCAAATAAGGGAGGGGAGTGTCCCTCCTTATTAGGATGGTGATGGTCAGAAGCAAATACTAGGGTTTTTAGTAGTGAGGAAAATAATAGTTAGGGTTGGAGTCAACACATGAAGGTTCAAACCCTACTGATTTAAAATGAGGTACTAAAATATTAACTAAGGTAATCCTCTATTTTAACAATCCTAATGCAATTTTTTTAATAACCACCTACACATGAACACAATCAAAAACTCTAGCAGTTTTAAAATGAAAAGTTTTTGTTGGTCCAAAAATTTTTAAGTAGAGATAAAATGCAGGTTTGGAAAAGTGGGGTGTTACAGACCTTCCCCCCCTTAAAAGAATCTCGTCCCGAGATTTCGAGGCTAAGAGCTTGAACATGTAGGGGAACTCCTTTCTAAGATAGTCCTCACGCTCCCAGGTGGCTTCATCTTCTGAGTGGTTACTCCATTGTACTTTGAAGAACTTAATCTTCCTTCGACGGGTTAATCTCACAGCTTCCTCCAAAATGCGAATAGGGTTCTCTCGATAGGTGAGGTCATGATTTAGGTCAATAGCACGATAGTCAATGTTCTTGAAGACTTCGGGCTTGTCTGGCACTTGGAGACATTTTCGAAGTTGTGAAATGTGAAACACATCATGAAATTCAGATAGTTCCTGGGGCAATTCCAATTGATAAGAAACCTCTCCTCTTCGGCCTATTATCTTGAAGGGTCCAATGTATCTAGGCGCTAGCTTGCCCTTGACATGGAAACGCTTCATTCCTTTGAGAGGGGTAACTCGGAGATAGGCAAAATCTCCGATACTAAAGGTCACCTCTCGACGCTTGGTGTTGGCGTAGCTCTTTTGTCGGGACTGGGCTGCTTTCAAACGGTCGCGGATGAGTTGAACTTGCTCCTCCGCTTGCCGAAGTATATCAGGTCCAAATACTTGACTTTCTCCGGTCTCGGACCAGTTGAGAGGGGTTCTGCACTTCCTTCCATATAGGGATTCAAAAGGTGCCATCTGCAGACTAGCCTGGTAGCTATTATTGTAAGAGAACTCGGCGAAAGGTAGACAATCTTCCCATTTGGTTCCATAAGCAAGAATACAAGCGCGGAGCATATCTTCGAGAATCTGATTCACTCGCTCCGTCTGTCCTCCGGTCTGAGGGTGATATGCGGTGCTAAAAGATAACTTGGTGTCCATAGCTTCATGAAGTTTCTTCCAGAACCTAGAAGTAAATTGGGGGCCTCGATCTGATACTATGACTTTAGGAACCCCGTGAAGACTGACGATTCGGGAGATGAAAAGTTCAGCCAGTTCACGGCCGTTGTAAGTAGTCTTGACCGGAATAAAATGGGCCACCTTAGTGAGTCGATCTATAACTACCCAAATGGAGTCATGTCCTTGTTTGGATCGGGGAAGTCCGGTGATAAAGTCCATTCCGATTTCCTCCCATTTCCACTCAGGGATCTTTAAGGGTTGGAGAAGTCCTCGCCGGGCGTTGGTGCTCGGCCTTAACCTTCTGGCAAACATCACATCGGGCGATGAAGAACGCTATATCTCGCTTCATTCCATGCCACCAAAAGGTGTCTCTTAGGTCTTGGTACATTTTTCTTCCTCCGGGGTGGATAGAGTAGGGGGTATTGTGAGCCTCCTCCATAATCAGGTTCTTTAGGCTAGGTATGTTTGGAACGCAAAGGCGTCCATTATACCACAAGGTTCCTTCCGAGTCAATGGAAAATCCAGCTACTTCTTCTTTACCCATACGACGCTTAATTCCTTCAATACTATCATGACCAATCTGTGCTTCTTTAATTTGGTCGTGCAGGGTAGGTCGGGCTTCCATTGCGGCTAAGAATCCGTGACTAACCAGCTCTAAACCGAATTCTTCAAACTCTTGGTATAACAAGGGTTGTTCGATTTTTAGGCGGGCATTGAGAGAGCAAGGTTCTCGGCTGAGTGCATCAGCGACTACATTCGCCTTTCCTGGGTGATAGTGAATGCTGAGATCATAGTCCTTGATGAGCTCAATCCATCTCCTCTGACGCATATTCAACTCCCTTTGAGTAAAGATGTATTTGAGGCTTTTATGATCGGTGTAGATGTCACACCGATTACCGATAAGGTAATGGCGCCAAGTTTTGAGGGCATGAACTACAGCGGCTAACTCAAGATCATGGGTGGGGTAATTGGCTTCATGAGGTTTCAGCTGTCAGGAGAGATAAGAGATCACTTTTCCTTCTTGCATTAAGACACTTCCAAGACCAAGTTTGGAAGCATCACAATAGATCACAAAGTCTTTGGTGACATCGGGCATGGTTAAGATGGGGGCTGAAACGAGTCGCCTTTTTAATTCTTGGAAACTCTCTTCACACTTTTCTGTCCATTCAAACTTCTTATTCTTTTTAAGAAAGAGGGTCATTGGATTGGCGATACTCGAGAATCCTTCTACGAACTTGCGGTAATATCCCGCCAATCCGAGAAAAGACCTCACTTCTGTAACGTTCTTAGGGGGTTGTCGATCCACAATGGACTTGATCAGAGAGGGGTCAACAGAGAGTCCTCCGGCAGATAAGACGTGGCCAAGAAATCCAACTTCCTTGAGCCAAAATTGGCATTTGCTGAACTTAGCATAGAGTCGATGATGCCCAAGGGTACCCAAAACGAGTCGCAAATGCTCTTCATGCTCTTCCTCGGTCTTGGAGTAAACCAAGATGTCATCGATGAACACCACAACAAATTTGTCGAGGTATTCCATAAAAACCTTGTTCATGAGATTCATGAAGTAGGCGGGGGCATTGATGAGTCCAAAGGACATTACGGTGTACTCATACAACCCGTAACGGGTGGTGAAGGCAGTCTTGGGAATGTCGGATTTTGTAACTTTGAGTTGGTGATACCCAGTGCGAAGGTCTATTTTGGAGAAAACTTTAGCTCCATTCATCTGATCAAACAAATCATCGATCTTAGGCAGAGGATACTTATTTTTAATGGTAACATCATTGAGCCTCCGGTAATCCACACATAAGCGAATGGTTCCGTCTCTTTTGTCCACGAAGATCACAGGCGATCCCCATGGTGAAGCACTAGGTCGGATCAGACCTTTAGCCAACATGTCGTCCAATTGTTTCTTTAGCTCAATCAGCTCTTGGGGGTTCATACGATAAGGTCTCTGGGCTATGGGGGCGGTTCCTGGAATTAGTTCTATTATGAACTCGATGTCCCGGTCAGGGGGCATACCAGGCAATTCCTCTGGAAAGACATCAGGATAATCAAAGACAACAGGAACTTGTTCAAGGTCAAGTCCTGAGATGCTTTTCTTACAGAAGGCTTTGGACGAGTGTATGGTGGCGGTGTATTTTACGGGTAGGCCTTGATCATTGGTTAGGGTAATGGATTTTTGGACGCAGTCAATGTGTCCCTTATATTTGGTCATCCAATTCATCCCAAGAATTACTTCTAAACCTTGAGCTCCTAAAACTATAAGATCGGATTGGAAAGGTACTCCTTGTATGATAATTGGGACGTTTTTGCAAGAGAAGCGGGTTTTAGCAGTGGATCCGGGGATTTGAACTAACATGAGGCGTCTCATGGCGGTCGGTTTCATCCCACTTTTCTTAACGAAGGGTTCGGTAACGAAGGAATGAGATGCTCCGGAATCAAAAAGAACTCGGGCAGGAGTGGAGTTGACTAGGAACGTACCCATCACGATGTCCGGGGCTTCCTCAGCCTCTTCAGTGCTGGCATGGTTCAGATGTCCATGGGCGGCATTGGCTTGCTTCTTGATAATCGGCTTCTTCCCTGATGCAGTTCTAGCTTGAGCTTGGTTGGGTCTTGGTCCATTGGTGCGCTGAGGTGTCCTCATCTTAGTAGGGCACTCACGAGAGAAGTGCCCCGGCTTCCCACAAGCAAAGCATCCATCTCCTTGAGGTCGAGCTGGCTGATTGGGGCGGGGGTTGTTGTTGTACCCTCCTCCTCCGGAACGGTGCTGTGGAGCTGAACGATTGGGGGCGTAGTTGTTGGAGCGATAAGCTGGGGCTGGTGTTGGGTTCCTCGGAGGTGGGTTGGCGGGTCTTGACGGGGGCGGACTGCGGTACTTGGGGTTGGTGGGTCCACTCTGCTGCTGTTGCATCTTGCGCTTTCTGGTTTCATAGGCAGCCTTGCGCTTAGACTCCACCATAATGGCGGCATCCACCAGCGCTTCCAAGTCAGGGTAAGGTACAGCCACTAGGATACTCTGAATTTCTTCATGCAGACCATTCATTAAACGGCCGCGCTTCTTCTCATCAGTGTCAACATCTTGAGGGGAATACCTGGCCAAGGTGTTGAACTTTTCAAGATAATCCACCACGTTGGAGTTGTTCTGCTTCAGGTTGAAAAACTCGTCACGCTTCATCTTGATCAGACCCGTAGGAATGTGAGCTTTACGGAACTTGGCGGTGAATTCCGCCCAGTTGATGACATGATCAGGAGCTTGCATGGCCTTGACGTTCTCCCACCATGCTCGGGCGGGTCCCGAGAGAAAGTGAGTGGCGAGAAGAACTTTCTCGTTATCTCCTACGGCAGCAACTTCAAGGTTGTTTTCAATGGTGCGGAGCCAATCATCCGCATCGAGGGGAGCGACACACTTGGAAAACACGGGAGGATTGGTGTTCTGGAAGTCCCTAAGTCGTGATCTTGGCGCTTCTTCGCCGTGTCCATCTCCTTCTTTGTTGTTGCGGTTTCCCGCGGCGGCTTGGGAAATATGCCGAAGAGCGGCAATGTTGGCATCACTCTCCGCGCGAGCACGCTGGCGATCTTCCATCAAGAGACGCAAGATTTGAGCCATGTCGGGATCCGGAGGTGGTGGTGGATTGTCGGAAGAGGAACCTCCACGGCGGGTCTCAACCATCTGAGGAGGTAAAGATGATAGGCAAGGTAATGAGATGATGGAAAAAGAGAAATTCGGGAGTTCAAGTGCTTGTCAAGGGGAAGGGAATGTGCATGCATAAGAAAAGAAAACTTTCAAAATAAAGGATGCATAACAAACACAATTGTAAACATTCAACTTCAAACGTCGTTACTACCCAAAAGCATCAAGTTCACAACCAACAAGGTCACATCAGGACCAACAAGTACATCGCATCATACGGGACATCCTAACATAAAACAAGTCTCGGTGGTGCTCATCTAGAAATCGTCGAGTGGTGCGGAAGGACCATCAAACGGGGGCTCCTCGAGATCCTCCTCATCATCCGGAGTAGCCTCCACAGCGTGAAGTGGTGCGGGTTCTTCGGCCGCGTCGTTGATAAAAGCGCGATCATCTTCATCCTCATCATCAAGCCCGTCAAGTCCTTCCTTCTCCATGTAGTCCTCATCGTCGCTAATGAGGGCGGTGTTCTCCTTGCGGATATCCTCGCCGTCATCCTGGGTGTTCTCGAGCTTGTCCTTGGCATCACGGAGGGCGGCCTTGAGGTGCATAACCTTGACCTTCAACATGTAGTTGGACTCGCGGACTTGGAGCGTCTTCTTCTGCTGGCGATGGTGCTTAAGCTTGGCCAGCTTTAGATCCATCTTGATCCCTTCAAGCTCATGCTTCAGCACTTCGTTCTCCATTCTGTTGGAGTCAAGACTGAGTTGGGTCTTGAATAGCAAGTTCTCCATCTGGCACACTTGGCGTCCGAGGGGGCAAAAGTACGGGAACATAGTGGGAATTCCCTCCTGATTGCGGCGTCCCAAGAAGGCATGAGGAAGACCCATGGCCTCCAACTCGACACGGTGGTGGAAGACAAGGCGAGAGAGGGCTGCTTGGAGCACCCTCACAAGTCCATCCTCCCATGTGCGGTTAAAGACCTGGACCTCAATCTCCTCAAGTTGCTTCACATAGAGCCACGAAGTGTGCAGACCACCATCCAGGACATCTCGCCGTCCTTGGTGCTCTCCATCTGTCCTCCCTTCACTTCGGGTGCTAGGCGTCCAACGGCCTGTGACACCTCGACGAGGGCGGTCTCAAACAGGTAGGGAGGCTTCTTATAGCCTAGCTGGATGCTCTCGGTGAACATCGGTGGATCCATCTACACAAAAATTTTAAGTTCTCAATTAGTAACATGATCAAAGTGTGCAAAATTTTAAGTGCATAAGTAAAACATTAAGAGTTAATGCAAGTATTGTTAATATCTAAGAGAAAGTAGGGGAGAGACTAGGCATTATTTCAGCATATAGTCATCTCGTTTTTATTATGGAAAATAGTTTTTGTACTATCTTAGCGTCCATGCTAACTAGGGCCTCCTATGGTCAGGATGGCTCTGATACCAGCTCTGTGGGGACCCCGGAGTAGCTGTCCGAAATACCCTGTTATGCATTCAACTCACGATCCCATGATCAGTGCACCGTGAGCACATAACCGAACTGAATATCCAGATTACATCATCCATTACAGTACCGAATACATAAGTCTTACAATAGCGGGGTCACATCACCCACTCTTACATAAATGCCACAACGGGCAAGTTCACAAACATAGCAGCGGATACACGTCAACATCGTCGGGCCCAAGTCGTGCCTTAGACCTACAGGCGTCTGACTTGGAAAGCGTCCTAGGTTGCATAGTCGTCCTGATATCCTCCATCGTCTTCGTAGTCCTCCTCATAGTCTGGCCAAGTTAATAGCCAGGGACAAAGCCGTGTGTACATTTGGAATTGTACTCGCAAACCATCACAAAGGGGTGCTAACATAAACTATCTAAATGAGACAAGAGAGGAAGAATAGTTTCTCTTGTGGATATAGCATGCATCAACATCTTGTGCTGACATAGCGTCCCAACTTCTCAAGTGAAGGGAACACTATAGGTGTCCTATGACATCTCTATATCTTTGTTAAAGAAGATACTTCAAAAGATATCCTATGACATCTCTATATCTTTGTTAAAGAAGATACTGTTATCACCAGAATTTGACCGGATCAGAGGTAGGCCGCGATTAAGATGGGCTTGAAGGATATACATGGAAGAAATACATGAATCGGCCTTGTATACAAAGTTTGGGCTAGTTTGCCCGTGTATCTGTAAATATAGTAGGATATGTGTCGGTTAGTTAGAATTTGGCTCGTGCACGGTTGGGATTATTCCCACGTTAGAAAGTCTACGGACTATAAATATGTATCTAGGGTTATTGAGAAAGACAACAATCACGTTCATCACAAACCAATCTAGGCGCATCGCCAACCCCTTTGTTTCGAGGGTTTCTTCCGGGTAAGCATCATGCTGCCTAGATCGCATCTTGCGATCTAGGCGATACACGTTTATTCGCTGTTCATGCGTTGCTCGTCGTCGAAGCCTTGTTGATGGCGAGCAACGTAGTTATCATAGATGTGTTAGGGTTAGCATTGTTTCATCGTATCACATGCTTTCGTCCATGCAACCCTTAGACGTCTAGCCGCCCTTACACCTATCTTAGGTGTAAGGGCGGCACCTCGCTTGATCATTATTTAGTAGATCCGATCCGTTATGATTGCTCCTTGTTCTTCAAGGATTAGTTTAATATCTGCATAGTTAGGCCTTGCAAACGGGTTGAAGGATCCAGTATCACGTAGGGTGTAGTTTGCTAGCCCTAGATGAGATGTTCCGGGGATCAACTTCATGTTGGTTTTTAGGCCTTGTCTAGGGTCGGTTTATTATCACCGTGCGTGGCTGCCAGGCTCAATCAGGCGTAGGATGTTCCGATTATGTGGTGAAAACCCTAAATCGTCGTAGGTCGTTTTAGCTTTATATTGATCAAGCAGGACCACCATGTGATCGTATACCTCATACGAGTCATGGGTGGATCGGCTCCTTGAGCCGATTCACGAGACAACCCGAGAGCCGATCGAGGCTCGTATTTAATGTTTACGTGTATGCCATGCAGAAACTAAGCGAAGCAAATCCATCACCTTCCCGACCGGGTATAGGTCAGGTGGCACGCCCTTGCACCAGCATCGGACGTGCGTGCCGAGGCTTTGCGGTCCGTCGCTCGAGGGACCGGGGCCAGCCGCAGATCCCGGGAGCCTCCCGGCTCTACCTGTGTTGCCCGTCGTTGCTCGCCGGTCGGTTTCGACCGCAACACATTCTCGGCATGCCCGGTGGGACAGTCTTCGACATCAACCGCATCGCCATCTACATCCGAGATGGCGGAAGGTACTCCGATCACGTACGAAGATCCGACCGAGGAGCTCAAGAAGAAGTATGACGAGGTCAAAGCGATTCTCGAAGCCGACCTCATCGGCTCTTTCCAGAGAACCCGCTCACACGGCATCAGGTGGAAAGGGTTCTCACCTGAAGGCGCGCTCGATGGAGTGGACCTCTCCGCCCCTTCAGAAGAACGCACCAGGTCTCTGCATCAGGAGATTAATTTCATGGTGGCTCATTCGCTGCACCGCCATTCCGAGAGCCTGGTGAACACTTTGGAGCGTGTCGCCCTTCGGGTGATCCAGGAAATTATGAGGCATCAGCACTCTCCGTCAGGACCTGATCTAGGGACTCACCAAGGTGAGATACCACTCCAGTCCCGACCACCGCTGCCGTTCGCGTTGGCAGCACTAGAAGTGCCGAGTTCACCGGCATTCGTCGTCTACAAGATCGGTGGTGACCCTAGTGATTACCAGTTCTTGTATGAGGCGCCCAAGGAGATCCCTCACGGGTACACGTGCACATACGTGCCAGACCGCGATGAATCGGGCACTCACGAACCGGACCGCAACAGCGGGGACTTCGGAATAGCAGGGAGGAACTTCGGGAACAGATCTTGAGAAGCGGATGTGGCTAGCTAAGTATGCCACTCCGACGAACCTCCGAGCTCAACTCCTGCAGCTTGGCTCAGAGCTTGAGAAGCAAGCGTGGCTGGCTAAGTATGCCACTCCAGCGAATCTTCAGAGTTCGACTCTTGCAACCAGCACCGCGGATCAGATCAGTACAATCTTGAGAGACCAGTTCGGCATGGTGCCGAAAAGGAGGGCAATCGGCTATTCCAAGCCGTACCTCAACGAGTACGATTTGATCCCACTACCACCCAAATATCGGCTCCCTGAATTCTCCAAGTTTAGTGGATCAGATGGCTCCAGCTCAATCGAGCATGTGAGCCGATATTTGGCACAGCTGGGCACGATCTCAGCATCAGATGAACTACGTGTGAGGTTCTTCGCACAGTCCCTCACAGGATCGGCTTTCGGGTGGTACACATCGCTGCCACCAGACTCAATCCGGACTTGGAAGCAGTTGGAAGAACAGTTCCACATGCAGTATCACTCAGAGGCTTCCGAGGCTAGCATTGCCGATCTAACACAAGTACGACAGAAGCGCGGAGAAACAGTGTCAGAATACATCCAGCACTTCAGGACCGTTAGGAACCGATGCTATTCGGCTCGTGTGACTGAAAAAGAAGCAGTTGAGTTGGCGGTGGTAGGTCTCGCATCGCCGATCAAGGATGTGGCCTCCCAAGCAGACTACCCTTCACTGGCGCATATGGTGCAGAAGCTGTCATTATATGAACAACGCCACCCAGAGGTGTACCAGGATAAATTCAAGCATGCGGTGGTCCTGGTTGAGGCAGATGAAGATGAAGGCTCTGCGGGAGATCAAGAGGTAGCAGTGGCTGAATGGACTCGGGGGGCAAGCCCCGTGTCCTGCAAATGGGTTAAGCCACAAGGTCCTCCAAGAGGGTTTGACTTTGACGTGACCAAGGCTGAGCAAATTTTCGACCTCCTACTTAAGGAGAAGCAGCTAAAGGTACCCGAAGGCCACAAAATCCCCACAGCGCAGGAGCTGAACGGAAAGCCATACTGCAAGTGGCATAACACGTTCACTCATACCACCAATGACTGCAGGGTGTGGCGTCAGCAGATCCAAATGGCGATAGAACAAGGGCGTCTAATTTTCAGCCAGTACGCCATGAAAGTCGACACACACCCCTTCCCCACCGTTAACATGGTGGAGTGCACTTACCCTGGGAGGTGCCAACCAGGTTTCTCGTTCAACATCAACATGGTAGGACCTGGGCACCACCCTGGTAAGGACAGAGACGAGGGCAGCTGCTCTCATAACAAGGACAAAGAAGAAGCCGTTCCACGCGATCGGCTCCGGCACGATGGCAAGCGCTACATCACAGAGGGAGAAGTGAAGAATGTGAGATATCAGCGACCTCTCTCTGATCACCTCCTCAACAAATATGTGAGTCAATACGACCAACGCCGACGATACGACAACGATGACGAAAGAGATCGTCTGGCTAGCAGGGACGCCAGGAGACATCGTCGATGATCGCGACGAGGAGAGATACGAGCGCCACGCCAAGGAAAAGTCAAGAGAACAAGACGACGCGGATAGGCACTCGGACTGTCCCTTCTTCAGACACTGCTGGGATTCAGGAATGAGCCGATTGCCTACAATCGGCAACTGCCCAGTATGTAGACAGAAGAAGAAGGATGCAGGTGACGTGTCCGTGTTCGAACGTCTAGGGCCTCTCCCGCCTCGGAACAAGCACGCTGAGTCTTCTCGGGTGGAAGATCTCGAGGAGTTAGAAGACGATGAGGAAGAAGAAGAAGATAAGTACCACCGGCCAAGGTGGTGCCCTGATGGACTCAGCCGTTCCCAAAAGCGTAGGGTTCAGCGACTACGTGGTTTGGAGGAAGCCGAAAGGTTATACCTGCACACGTTAAGGAAGGCGCCGCCTGATCTGGCCGCGAAAATTCAGCGATCTCTGGACGAAGAAGGTCGGCCACAAAAGAAAGAGTGGCGCCCCAGACAAAGGAAAGCCGATGACGATACATCGGCTGGCACAAACATGGTGTTCATCCTTCCGGCAGAGTTTAGTGCTCCAGGATTAGACGTAGCACCTGTGGCACAACTTGACTGCGGCCCACGGCCAGTTATCTTTGAGAAGCCACGAGAAAGAAGCTACGGACACCTGAAGGCCCTGTACTTGCGAGGTTATATCAATGGGCAGCCTGTCAACAAGATGCTCGGTGGACACCGGAGCGGCGAGTCAACATTATGCCATACTCCATGCTACGTCGGTTGGGACGCTCTAGCTCGGATCCGATCAAGACCAACGTTACACTGAGCGATTTCAACGGCCAAGCATCTGAAGCACAAGGTGTTCTGAACGTGGATCTGACCGTAGGAAGAAAAACCATCCCTACGACGTTCTTTATTGTCGATAGCAAGAGCACCTATGCTGTCCTACTAGGGAGAGATTGGATCCACGCCAACTGTTGCATTCCATCCACGATGCACCAATGTTTAATACGATGGGATGGAGATGAAGTAGAGGTCGTCCAAGCAGATGACTCAGCCGAGATTTCAACGGCTGGCATGAACGTTTGGGAGACGACAGGCCAAGAGCCACTCTCAGGCATCACTTTGGATGACTGCGAGCGCATCTACGTGTCGAAGGACGGGGTGAGGCTGGTCTTATCCACCGGTCTGACCGTGTAACAAGAGCAAAATCTATGGACGTACGTGGCAAGGCTGATCCTTGTGATCGGCCCCAAAAAATAAAAAGGGATAATCACGCATGTCACGTAGTTATAGTGAAGCGAGACCAAGATGTAAACCTTCATTGAGCAATTCAATCAACATGGAGGCCGATTCCAGCAATCGGCCAAAATTATCCTCACCATACGTTCTGCCCGTGTTCAACATCGATCTAACGGGCGGCGGAAAGCGGGGATACGGGTTTACGTCGGCGGATGAGCTGGAAGAAGTCAACATTGGTCCTGACGGAGCCGATGTTCAAGTACAGTGCCTTGGCTAACTACAGAGCCGATATCTGCCGTTACCTGATAGATTCGGCTCGGGGGGCACCTAATCAGATGAACATGTGCGATACATGTGCAGTGAAATATTGGGGGCCGATAGGAAAATCGGCCAGTAAAAAATCACGTTCCGTGCAGTGAAATATTGGGGGCCGATAGAAAAATCGGCCAGTAAAAAAAAATGTGTACATGCAAGTATACAAGTAAAGCCGATGCACAACCATCGACTCTAGTACAAATTACACAGGATCTACCAGCTGCGTGTTCAAAGCGCGGATTTCGGCCAAGTCGGTCTTCAGTTCAGCTTTGAGGCCTTCTGCTTCCTTGAGGGAGTGAACGATGAGAGCTTCCTTAACTTCAATGAACTGTTTAGTGCCTGAACCTTCTCGCTGAGGACCTCCAACCCTTTGCGCAAGGTCGCCAGTTCAGCAGTGCTGTCAGATGTGTCCGTTTTGGCGTACAAGGTAGCCTTTTGCTCATTAAGCCGTTGGCATTTTGTCTGCAATATCGGCTTTCAACGGAAGAAGAGGTGATCGGCTCTGGTGTTTCTGCTGTCGGTCTGGCCAAGTTGGCCACCTTCTCAACTACACTCGTAGAAGCTGCTAGGGCCAGAGTGGCGGATGGCACGGGTACCTCCTCGTCCCCATTGGAGGTGTCATCAGTCTGCAAATGGAGAGGCTTGCGGTTCCTTGCGGGCTCTCTTGATGCATCGGCTCTCTGTGCGTAGGCTGCCCTGCCCCGCTCTGATGGGAGTTTGGGAAACGGCAGGTTCAGTGGCTGACCTTTTCTTGGAAGCCGACGGTGGCAAGTCTGGCTGACTCTGCGTGGTGGTTTTCTCAGAATTGCCCGAGCTCGAGTCTCTTCGATTGAACTGTGTGACCTCACTAGAGTTTTCTTCAGTAGAGGTCTGTAGAAGAACTACGAGTATGCTGCAGAAGCCTAGAAGGATGAATGAAATCAGCCAAAGCATGGGCGGAACTTACGTGCAAGCCTTCTTTAGCTGGAGTATGGCTTTGGCGCTTCAGAGTCTTCCTGGCAGCTACTTTCCTCACCGCTGTTCTCGCCTTGACTGAGGCTCGGGGGGCAACTGACCTAGTAGACACTCTGTTTTTTGAAGCCGATTTAGGTGTCATCGGTTGGCTCTGCATCACAACCTTCTTCAGAGGTGGTGAGATTTTGCAAAAGAGGACCACCGGGGCTGTTGGGAGGAATCTGAAAGGGGAGCCGTCATCATCTACAGGGTCTGGACCGTCCTGTTGCTGCAAGGAGATGAAGGGACATCATCGGCAAAACTATCTAACCTGAAGGAGACTGGATTTTCAAAACAGCCGATGAACAGCCATCGGCTTTAGGGTTGCAAAGTATTATGGTCAGATATTAAATTACAGTCTGAATTTGAGGAGTGCTTGGATGACTGTCTAAATTGGTATTTGAGTCTGGCTTCATGGGCGTTTGAGGCGAAAAGTCCGATACGTTGCTATCGGTTCTTGGTGCGGCAAATGGAAGACTTGAAATTGGATAAATGGAGAGTCAAATTGCAAGAACAGTTCTTATTGATTCAAAGGAACGACTTTACAAGAAAGAGCCGATGGCTCTCAAAAGGATCATCCGATGCCTAATGCACTACTACTACTAGTCCTATGCTACTAGTCCTGGTCTAAGGGCCGTTGCTGCCCTCGTCGGTGCTGTCGTGGCTGCCGTCGGCGCTGCTGCCGGCGGGCTCCTCGTCACTGCTGCCGTAACCTTCGACAGGGCCCCGTACTCCTCCTCGTCATCATCATCGTCGTCATCATCATCCGACCCGGCGCGGAAGCGCTTCATCGGCGGGTACTCGTCGGAGGAGGTGTCCTCCTCCACTCCCTCATCCTCCTCATCGGAAGAGATGTCTTCGCCCCGGAGAGCATCATCGTCGTCCTCCTCCTCCGAATCCCCATCAATGAGGAAATGAAGGTTGTCCTCCCCATCGGTCAGGGATTCATCATCCTTATACCAGATGGAGAAGTCCCAGTCCGCCTCGTCCCATCGCTCCGGGGCGCGTATATCCTCCGGCGTCGGCTCGCGGGAGGAGGAAGACCGATAGGAAAGACCGGAGGAGGAAGAGGAGGAGGAATCCATGGTGGAAGAAGGGTTTTTCGAGTACTACAGAGGAACCGAGGATGAGGAGGGGATGAAGAAGCAAACTGCTCGATGCGGTTAAATAAAAGGGGTATAGTGGAGATTTAATGCCACTACGGTTTCCGAGGAAGTGATGTTAAAGCTATCAAATCTTGCAGAGAAGTTGATAAGGCAAGGCATCATGATGAAGGATACTGTGACGGTTCTGCTCTGCCACGACATTACCCGACGAAGAAAAAAGCAGAGTGATTTTGGAATTAGCATTTCCAAAACCAGGGGGCATGTGTTATCACCAGAATTTGACCGGATCAGAGGTAGGCCGCGATTAAGATGGGCTTGAAGGATATACATGGAAGAAATACATGAATCGGCCTTGTATACAAAGTTTGGGCTAGTTTGCCCGTGTATCTGTAAATATAGTAGGATACGTGTCGGTTAGTTAGAATTTGGCTCGTGCACGGTTGGGATTATTCCCACGTTAGAAAGTCTACGGACTATAAATATATATCTAGGGTTATTGAGAAAGACAACAATCACGTTCATCACAAACCAATCTATGCGCATCGCCAACCCCTTTGTTTCGAGGGTTTCTTCCGGGTAAGCATCATGCTGCCTAGATCGCATCTTGCGATCTAGGCAGTACACGTTTATTCGCTGTTCATGCGTTGCTCGTGCTGAAGCCTTGTTGATGGCGAGCAACGTAGTTATCATAGATGTGTTAGGGTTAGCATTGTTTCATCGTATCACATGCTTTCGTCCATGCAACCCTTAGACGTCTAGCCGCCCTTACACCTATCTTAGGTTTAAGGGCGGCACCTCGCTTGATCATTATTTAGTAGATCCGATCCGTTATGATTGCTCCTTGTTCTTCAAGGATTAGTTTAATATCTGCATAGTTAGGCCTTGCAAACGGGTTGAAGGATCCAGTAGCACGTAGGGTGTAGTTTGCTAGCCCTAGATGAGATGTTCCGGGGATCAACTTCATGTTGGTTTTTAGGCCTTGTCTAGGGTCGGTTTATTATCACCGTGCGTGGCTGCCAGGCTCAATCACGCGTAGGATGTTCCGATTATGTGGTGAAAACCCTAAATCGTCGTAGGTCGTTTTAGCTTTATATTGATCAAGCAGGACCACCATGTGATCGTATACCTCATACGGGACATGGGTGGATCGGCTCCTTGAGCCGATTCACAGGACAACCTGAGAGCCGATCGAGGCTCGTATTTAATGTTTACGTGTATGCCATGCAGCAAACTAAGCGAAGCAAATCCATCACCTTCCTGACCGGGTATAGGTCAGGTGGCACGCCCTTGCACCAGCATCGGACGTGCGTGCCGAGGCTTTGCGGGCCGTCGCTCGAGGGACCAGGGCCAGCCGCAGTCCTGGGAGCCTCCCGGCTCTACTGTGTTGCCCGTCGTTGCTCGCCGGTGGGTTTCTGACCGCAACAGATACCTCAAAAGATATCCTATGACATCTCTATATCTTTATTGAAGAAGAGTTGCACTCCTCCATCTCAATTTATGGATATGCGAGGGAAAGTTCACTACTTGGAAAAGGCCTAGCCGTAAGACTGCCAGCAGTGGCGCACCATGACTGCCGTGCGCCACTACTACTTAGCAGTGGTGCACCACAAAACGGTGGGCCACTGTTACAAAAGTAGTAGTGGCGCACCTTGATTGTGGTGCGCCATAAGTAAGTGGTGACAGGAGGCCAGCTCCTCCCCCAACCTAGTAGTGGCGCACGTCTCCGGGGTGCGCCACTGCTACATTTCTTACCTATGGCGCACGTTGGTGAGGTGCGCCACTGCTAGGAGGTGTCCAGAGCCCGTTTAGAGATGATAGGCTTAGCAATGGCGCACTTCAGTGGTGCGCCACTGCTACATAGGTTACCTATGGCGCATGTCATTAGGTGCACCACTGCTAGGGGGTGGCCAGAGCCCATTTAGAGATGAGAGGCTTAGCAGTGGCGCACCATCTAGCAGTGCGCCATTGCTATGTCACCCTAGCAGTGGCGCACGGCTAGGTGGTGCGCCACTGCTAACCTGGGACCATTTCCTGCTTTTAACCCCTCCACTCACATGTGCCACCCACTTTCCCCAAACACTCTTCCACCACCACCTCCCACCAAATCTGGATCTGGTCGTGTTGCCCCTCCTTCCCACCTCATTTTCACCTCTTCATTCACCAAAATTAAGTTGTTAAACTTAATTTTCTTCATAGGTAAGTAATGGTGAAGCTTTCTTAGCTCAATACCCTACTCAATCTCAACTTTTTACCTCATCCAACACTCTAGGTCTCGCCGTATCGGTAACTTTGTTGGTTTTATGCTTTGTGTGTGACCGGTTCCGATCGTCTTGCACACACGTCACGTACACGTGTGTGTGGACATATGTTATGTGCGAAGCTTGATGATCATGTGTTGTGCGCATGCGCGAAAAGCGTCACGTGCATGTGTGTTGTATGCGAAGCCTCCGGATCCACATGTGTTGTATATGCGAAGCCTCCACACATGTGTTGCATGTGTTTTTGTTTGCGGGGATTTGAAATGCGATGGAGTTGCCAATATTTTGCCGAAACGTTGATTCATTTCCGTTTCGGCGAATGTTGGGCATACTACGCATATACATGTCCTATTTTTAGGGAAGGTCATGCCAAAATTTTCTTTTGGTATGCTAAGATATCCATTTTCTCTATACCCGTAGGCGACCATGGTCCGCATGATGAGCGAAGGCGTTGTGGCTAGGTTTTTGAAAGCCGCGACAGCCGAGATGATTAGAAACAACCAAAAGGAGATAAGATGTCCGTGTCGAAGATGCAAGCTGACGAGCCTTATGGACACTAAAGCCGATATGGTGCGGGACCACCTTCTCATGCGTGGTTTCATGGATGGCTATCGGTGGGAAGGCGACGAAGATGATTATGAATTTGTCCATGGGATTTCAACAAGAAATAAGGAAGGAGGTGATCGGGATGTAGAAGATCTCGGACATGATCAGGATGTAGAAGATCCCGGAGATGATCACAATGATCAGGATGTACATGATCACAATGTAGGAGATCCTGGACCTGATCATGAAGATGAAGACGATGGACCATCGTCGATGGACTGTGTGCAGGACCCTTATCTTCAAGAGCTGCTTCTCAAGCAGACGAGTAACGCAAGAGCTGCCGCCCGAGAGAAAGCCAAGATGGATCAATTGGAGGTAGACGCGGTTACTCCATTGTATGAAGGATGCAGGCCGGAGGATACCCGCCTGAAAGTAACGCTCATGGCTCTGGAGATGAAGGTAAAGCACAAAATGACCGACACATCTGATACGTCTCCGACGTATCGATAATTTCGTATGATCCATGCCATATTATTGATGATACATACATGTTTTATGCACACTTTATGTCATATTCGTGCATTTTCTGGAACTAACCTATTAACAAGATGCCGAAGTGCCGATTGCTTGTTTTATCGCTGTTTTTGGTTTCAGAAATCCTAGTAACGAAATATTCTCGGAATTGGACGAAATCAAGACCCAGGGTCCTATTTTGCCACGAACCTTCCAGAAGACCGAAAGGGATACGAAGTGGGGCGACGACGCGCCGCCACCATAGGGCCGCGCGGCCAAGGGGGGGCCCGCGCCGCCCTATGGTGTGGGCCCCTCGTCAGCCCCCTGACTCTGCCATTCCGCCTACTTAAAACCTCCGTCGCGAAACCCCTGATGCGAAAAACCACGATACGGAAAACCTTCCAGAGACGCCACCGCCGCCAATCCCATCTCGGGGGATTACGGAGATCTCCTCCGGCACCCTGCCGGAGAGGGGATTCATCTCCCGGAGGACTCTACACCGCCATGGTCGCCTCCGGAGTGATGAGTGAGTAGTTCACCCCTGGACTATGGGTCCATAGCAGTAGCTAGATGGTTGTCTTCTCCTCATTGTGCTTCATTGTTGGATCTTGTGAGCTGCCTAACATGATCAAGATCATCTATCTATAATACTCTATGTTGTGTTTGTCGGGATCCGATGGATAGAGAATAGCATGTTATGTTAATTATCAAGTTATTACATATGTGTTGTTTATGATCTTGCATGCTCTCCGTTATTAGTAGAGGCTCGGCCAAGTTTTTGCTCTTAACTCCAAGAGGGAGTATTTATGCTCGATTGTGGGTTCATGCACATTGACACACGGGACGATGTGACGAAAGTTCTAAGGTTGTGTTGTGCTGTTGCCACTAGGGATAAAACATTGGCGCTATGTCCGAGGATGTAGTTGTTGATTACATTACGCACCATACTTAATGCAATTGTACGTTGTTTAGCAACTTAATCTTGGAGGGGTTCGGACGATAACCTGAAGGTGGACTTTTAGGCATAGATGCGGTTGGATGGCGGTCTATGTACTTTGTCGTAATGCCCAATTAAATCTCACTTGTACTTATCATGACATGTATGTGCATTGTTATGCCCTCTCTATTTGTCAATTGCCCGATCTGTAATTTGTTCACCCGACATGCTTTTATCTTATGGGAGAGACACCTCTAGTGAGCTGTGGACCCCGGTCCATTCTTTTATACTTGAAATACAAATCTGCTTTGCAATACTTGTTTTTCTTGTTTTCTCGCAAACAATCATCTTCCACACAATACGGTTAATCCTTTGTTACGGCAAGCCGGTGAGATTGACAACCTCATCTGTTTCGTTGGGGCAAAGTACTTTGGTTGTGTTGTGCGGGTTCCACGTTGGCGCCGGAATCTGCGGTGTTGCGCCGCACTACATCCCGCCGCCATCAACCTTCAACGTGCTTCTTGGCTCCTCCTGGTTCGATAAACCTTGGTTTCTTTCTGAGGGA
Organism: Lolium rigidum; assembly: GCF_022539505.1. Classification (NCBI taxonomy): domain Eukaryota; kingdom Viridiplantae; phylum Streptophyta; class Magnoliopsida; order Poales; family Poaceae; genus Lolium; species Lolium rigidum. The sequence continues at coordinate 136,663,634 of NC_061514.1, forward strand.
AAACTTGCTGCTGTGCGCATCATACCTTCCTCTTGGGGTTCCCAACGAACGTGTGAGTTACACGCCATCAACATCCTTCAACGACAACATGTCATTCTGGCAGGAACGTCTTCCCAAAGGTAACACGTGTCCGACTAGTATCAAGGAGGCCAAGAAAATCGTGCGTCATCTGGATTTACCGCATGTGAAATACCATGTGTGCTTGAACGATTGCATCATTTGTCGGAACGAGCACGCGGAGTGTACCATATGTCCGGAGTGCGGCGTCAGTCGGTACAAGAAGGGGAAGAAAGCTCCTCGGAAGGTGGTGTGGTACTTTCAGATCACTCCTCGTGCAGGCGGTATTTCGCGGATCCTAAGCAAGCAAAGCTAATGCGCGGCACGCGGAGATGAGGAAGGGAGAAGATGACGCAGATGATCCGAAGAAAAGAAAAAGCATAGGATGTTGAGACACCCTTCGGATGCTAGCCGGTGGAATGCGTTGAACCTCGAGTACCCGGAATTTGGGGACGATCCTAGGAACATAAGGCTGGGCGCGAGCACCGATGGAGTCAATCCGTTTGGCAGCCAGAGCAGCACGCATAGCACCTGGCCCGTGTTTGTGTGGATGTACAACCTCCCCCCTGGTTGTGCATGAAGAGGAAGTACATTCAAATGAGTATGCTAATTGAAGGGCCAAAACAACCAGGGAACGACATCAATCTGTATATGGGGCTTCTGAAAGAGGAGCTAGCCACGCTATGGGACACGCCTGCCAACACGTGGGACGCCGCCGCGGAAGAATATTTCCCTATGAGAGCCGCGTTGCTCACGACGATGCACGACTTTCTCGGTTACGGATATGTCGTGGGGCAGGTGGTCCACGGATTCAATGCATGCGTTAGGTGCATGGACGACACAACGTACCGCCAGCTAGATAGAGATCTTGGGTCCTCGAAAATGGTGTTCATGGGACATCGAAGGTGGCTTCGCGAGGACGACCCATGGAGGAAACGCAAGGATCTGTTCGATGGTCAAGACGAACCACGAAGACGGCCACGTACGAGAAGCGGCGAGCAAATAGACGAGCTATTGAAAAATTGGAAAGAGTGCCCACCACCGGGAAAGAAGCGAAAGGCGCCGGCGCCGCTGCTAAGGTATGGAAGACGAGGTCTGTTTTACGGGACTTGCCGTCTTGGAAGATCCTCCGTGTGCCTCACAGCCTTGATGTCATGCACATCACGAAGAACGTGTGCGAGAGTCTGCTTGGTACCCTCCTCAACATGCCGAGAGAAGACCAAAGATGGGCCGAAAGCAAGGTACGACTTGCAATCAATTGGGATCAGGGAGGAGCTTCACGCGGGACGCCCTAATGATGATGATGATGATGATGATGACGATGACGATGATGAGGCAGAGGACACGCAAAGTCGTCGCAAGGGCAAAAAGGCCAAAAAGATCGAATATTACTACCCCCCCCGCGTGCTTCACTCTAAGTCAGAAGGAGATCGAGCAGTTTTTCGACTGTCTCCTAGGAGTAAAACTTCCTTACGGTTACGCGGGGAAGATAAGCAGGTACTTCCGGTTGCAATCTGTGGGATCACCGCACGTCCGTGAAACGCTTTTTGGCCTATGCAACTTTTTCGACGTCATCTCTCGGAAGTCTGTTGGCGTGAGGCAACTTAGAAGGCTACAGGAAGATATCGTGGTGATACTGTGCGAGCTTGAGATGTACTTCCCGCCCGCATTCTTTGACGTTATGGTGCATCTGCTGGTACATATCGTGGAGGATATCATCCAACTAGGGCCGACGTTCCTGCACAGCATGATGCCGTTCGAAAGGATGAATGGTGTCATCAAAGGGTACGTTCGCAACAGGGCACGTCCATACGGAAGCATAGCCAAGGGCTTTCTGACCGAAGAGTGCATCTCCTTACGCACGAGTTATCTAGAAATCGAGAATCCCGTCGGTCTGCCCGTAAACAGGCACCTCGGGAAGCTCGTTGGATGGGGTCACCGCGAGGGTAGCCGCGAAATGCATGTCGACTTCAAGGGTCGAATCGCCAACTTTGAAAGAGAAAACCTAGTCGCGCTACAACACATAGATGTGGTCGATCCTTGGGTGGTAGAGCACAAAACCTTCATCGCCACGACGTACAATGATCAGGGCCAACAGAGGACGGACGAGAGATATAATCAAAGAGCACAACTCAACCTTCACGCGGTGGTTCAAGGACAAGATGCTGACGTACCCTATAGACGAGGATTCTTCGCCGAAGAAAAACTCATATTCGCCTTGTCACAGGGCGCCGAACACAACCTGATGACATTTCGGCGTACGATATCAACGGCTACACATTCTACACCGAGGAAAAGGACATGAAGAGCGATTATCAGAACTCCGGGGTAACGATGGAGTCCTACACCGGTGACATCTAGCAGAGATACTACGGAAAGATCGAGGAGATCTGGGAGCTGAGCTACGCCGGAGAGAATGTGCCGATGTTCCGTGTCAGGTGGGCCAAGAACGTCGTAAAAGAAGACCGACATTTCACCACCATGGTTATACCCGAAGCCAAATCCAAGACACCGGGCGCAAAGGTCACCGCGAAATATGAGCCATGGGTACTAGCTTTCCAAGTGGACCAATGCTTCTTCATCACCGACCCGCAAAAGCCCAGCCGTGTTGTCGTGAGGAGAGGCAAAAGGAGCATCATCGGAATGGATGGAGCCGCCAACGAGCTAGACTTCGACCAGTACGGCGATCTGAAGATGGAAGATGACGACGATAATGATGAAGAAGCATACACAACAAGAAGAAGCACGACCACCCTACCGAAAGGCCGTCCATTCAAGAGAAGAAGTCTAGGAGTTCCGGGGCTAAATTATTCAACCGCGAGAAAGAAGGGCAAGAAGATTGTGAAAAGATAATTATGTATCATTTTCTTGTATGAATAATGGATGTCATATTGTTAAATCTACATAATTATAATTATTTATGCCTTTTATTTTGGTTTATTATGCTATTTTGGATGTTTATGATAGTGTTAAATCAATTTAAAAAGAAAAGAAAAAAATGGGGCCTCCAGGGTTCGAACCTGGGCGGCAGGGTTTGGCACAAACCAACCAGGGACAGAGCCAGTGCGGTACGTTTCGGGATATGTCAAATCCCCACGCGTTTGTCTTTTGACCTAAACCTAAAGAGGCGATGGCGCACCCCGAGAGGTGCGCTATTGCTAAGCCTCATAGTGGCGCACCCCTAGAGGTGCGCTATTGCTAAGGGAGTCGGGGACTTAGAGAAAAATCCCCTTCTCCCCGACTACATCCCACCTTCCCTTCTGCCTCGCGACGCCACTGCCTCCTCTCCGACCACCTCGCGATCCCACACACCACTGCCTCCTCTCCGACGCCACCTCCCCAGCGACACGAGCGACCAGACCCCCGGCGACACCCTCCTCTCCTCACCACCCCGGCGACGCCCTCCTCTGCATCGTCACCGACGCCCCCTGGATCTTGATCTCCGGCGTCGCGCAGGTACGTCCCCCTCGATTCACCTCCCCGCCGGCGGCCGCCTTCCCCCTCGATTCGCCTCGATCCCCACGCGCCTCACGTTCTCTCCCCCACGCAGATCCTCTCAAGCTCACCGCGGAGCAGGAGCAGCACGTCGGCGACCTCGTCTGCGACCTAGTTGGCGTCCCCGTCTGCGACCTCCTCGCCGCGCCTTCCTCGTCTGCGACCTCCTCGTCTGCGACCCCCTTCGACCTCCGCCCCATCGAGTTGGTGGCCAACCCCATGCTCACCTGCGCCAACGCGACCGACGCCGGCTACACCAACAAAATTTGACTAAGTCCAGGTTAGGGTTTCTGCATCATTATGCTTCTGCATCAAATGCCTCTCCTTCATAGTTTAGATGAAACAATATAGCCTACTAAATTGACTAGGCAAGATGCTATGTATATTTTGGAAACATCACAACATGAATGAGTGGATGGAACTAATTTCGCACATGTGCAATGTAGATTTCTCCTAACGAAGTGCATAATTGCTAAATACAAATGATTCATGAAAAAATTCTAGTTTGTATGTCTAACACTAAAACACATACAGAAACAAGTAGCCATATTTGCAGTTAAGAATTATTACTGGCTTAAATGTGTTATCCTCATAAGACCTAAATACTTCATTCCTGCAGTTGAGCATAGAACATAAACATTTTTGAGAGAAAAACACAAACATTTGAGAGAGGGACTTAACAATAGAAGTGGATTTTCCCAATAAAATAGTTGTTAGAGTATTTGTACATTGCATGAAAATAGAAGTGGATTTTCCCAATAAAATAGTTTTTTAGAAGGCCCAGCAATACATTTGAGTGTATTTCTATGTCTGTTCCATTTGAGGGTATTTGAGGGTATTTCTATGTCTGTTCCATTTAGAAGAAGCATGGCACTATGAGCACCAGCACTCCTACTGCTGTTAAGCTAGTATATTATTTTTTTAGAAGAAATGCATTGCAAAATGGGTGTAATTCTAGGAATATGTTGTTGCATGAATTTTTGCATTCTATATTTTGGAAATCATGGGAAATCATGGGTTTTCAAACAATCTTCATAGCTTCTTTTTTTGAGGTGAGGTGCTTGCTAGGTGCATGTGCTAGGTAACTCATTTATTTTTAGAGTTCAAAGCTTACTGAATTTTTATTTTGAAAATTTGCAAGGCTTGGAGCAGGAGCAGGACAAGCACGCCGCCGTCGCCCTCGACTGCTAACACCGCTGCAGAAGACCGCCGCCACATCCTCCAAGGTAGCCCTCTAATAAGCTTGTTGCTGTACATTTATTTGCTCTCTAATAAGCTTGATGTTGTACCCTTTATTTGGATAGCCATTTTGTACTAGCTTGGTAGGGAGATGTCTTAAGTGCACAACTTAAGGGCAGATTGAACAACTTCATATTTAAGAACTGCATTTTTGTACTAGCAGTCATCATCAAATGAAATGGTATAAATGTTTGTACTTGTTGGGGGCAACAATTGGTACCAGTCCAGGCTTGCATTTTGGCACCTTTCTTGAGCTCCACACACACTCACTATTGATTTCTCATGAGCCCATACCCTGCAAGAATATATTCCAGTTACGTGACAAGTGGGTGTTTGAAAATGCCAGTTGTTGTGAAAGTGATAGCACTGATGTTCTTTTATTTCTGCTATAGTAGTAGCAAGTGTAGCTCTTTTATTTTCAGAGTTCAAAGGTTACGGAATTTTTATTTTTATGTTTTGCAAGGTAGAGTTGAGCACCTGACCACCGCCCTGGAACAAGAGCACCTGACCGTCGCTGCCGCATCTTCCTCGACCCGGAGCAACAACTCACCTCTCGGAGACTCCACGCGACTCACGGTGAGCTTGCTGCTGCTTTTGCTACCGCCTAGCTAGTCTGCTAGCTTGCTCTTGCTTGCTAGCTGCTAGCTGCTAACTGCTTCTTGCTTGCTAGGCTGCTTCTTTGTTCTTGCTAGTTGCTGCTTGCTGCTAGCTGTAGCTGCTGCTGCTTGCTAGCTGCTGCTGCTTGTTGTAGCTATTGCTGCTTGCTGTAGCTGCTGCTGCTTGCTAGCTGCTGCTGCTTGCTGATGCTAGCTTGCTGCTAGCTGCTGCTAGCTTGCTGCTAGCTAGCTTGGTGCTGCTGCTAGCTTGGTGCTACTGCTAGCTTGCTGCTGCTGCTAGCTAGCTTGCTGCTGCTACTAGGTGTTGTTGGATGGTGGTACTCGCTGCTCAGCTGGTCGATATGTGCTATGGTGCTCAATTAGTGTACATGTGCTATGGTGCTCAGCTGGATTTTTTGGTGTATATGTGCCATGGTGCTCAGCTGGTGGATTGTTTTGCATGTGTATATGGTGTCATATTCTTGTGCATGGATCGACTGAGTTGCCCATTATCGCCGAAATGTTGAAACTCATATGTATATAAATTAGCATAGGTCATGCCCAATTTTTCTGTGAAATCTTGCGCTAATTTATGCATTTTTTCCTACTTAGTTTGAACATGGCCGACAACGATGAGGTCGGCGGCAGCGGCAGCAAGCCATTCTGGATGCTAACCGATGAAATGGAGGTGATGGAGTCACAACCTCGCCGCGACGACGGCGAGGATGATGGCACCGATCCAGAGTACCGAGCGGACGATGCCGCCGGCGATGACACCACTGATGGTGCCGGCGAGGATGACACCGGCAAACCGAAGAAGCTACGGAGGGAGCGTCGCCCAAATGTGCTCAGCACCGTGAAGCAGGCATTCACCGAAGTGAACGCCAGTGGGCAACCAACGGCGCCCCCTGAGTTAGTCAAAGGGTACTCGGCCCAACTCGGGTGCATCCTCCGGAGCACGGTCTCGATCAACACCGAGAACCTCAGGCATCCTGACCGAGCGAATTTGCGCACCCTCCTCTTCAAGAAGCTGCACGAACGATACGAGTTCCCGGTGGACTGCTCAGAAAAGCGTCTCATGCGTAACAAAGTGCACAATGCCGCCCTGACGAAGATGAGCACCGCCCTCGCTAGTTGGAGGAACCGAGTGAAGAAAATGATTAATAGTGGTGAGAGTTACGAGAAGATCAAGGAGTCAAATCCCTCGATCACCGAGCAAGACTACGCTGATTTCAAGATCAAGTGCGAGAGCGAGTCAACGTCGGATTCTAGTCAGTGGGGGAAGGACATGCGAAAACTGAACTTAGGCACCCACAAACTTGGTCCTGGCGGTTTTAGGGTGGCGCAACCGAAATGGGACGCCGCGGATGAGGAGCGTGTGAAGAACGGCCCCGAGCCCCTCTTCCCGCAATACAAAAACAAGAAAACCAGGAACTTTCTCCTGGCCCGGTACCGTATTGACCCGAAAACAAAGGAGCTCACCACCACTCCGGATGTGAAGCGAGTTTGAGGCTCTTACGGTAAGGAATGCACCCGCTTAATTAGCTCCTTTATGGTTGCATTCTTATTGATGAATCCAAATTTCTAAATGGTTCATGCATGTTCCTCCCGTAGGCTAAGGAGGTTGCTGCGGAAAGTGAAAAGGAAGCTAGTAGCGGCGCGGGGTCCACGAGCTCCTCGCGGTGTGCCCCTTGGGACAACCCTTTAAATAGGGCGTTGAATGCCCACAAGAAGAGGGATCCATTGAGTAAGCCGACGTCGGCTGGTCGTGTGGTCGGCGAAGGATGCTCTATGAAATGGTCAGAATACTATAAGTCGGGGAAAATGAGAAAAAGGCCACCATCGATGAGAAGGAGGTCGCACATCTCAAGGCACAAGTTGCGCAGATCCCGACATTGGTCCAGAAGAAAGTGCGGCAACAAGTGCAACATATCGTGGAGACCCAACAGAGGACGCAACGACAGCAAGTGGAGGACCAAGTGGGCACGATGCTTAGCTCCATCATCCCTACCTTGGTTGCCGGTCTGGACGCGTGGTATAGGGGAGGAAAAAAGGGGCCTCCCCCGGTTCCCAGTTTCACGGGCAGCAACTCCCACAACGTGGAGCCATCGGTGAGTCCGCAGGCGGCAACAATGGTGTCTCCGGCGGCGCCAACATTGGGTGCTCCCGCAGCGCCAACCTTGGTGGCTCTGGCGGCGCCAACCTTGGTGGCTCCCGCGGCGCCAACCTTGGTGTCTCCCGCGGCGCCATTACTTCAGCTCAATGCACCCGTCGCTGCGGATAATACGCCGCCCGGCACTGCGCCAACAAGCGGCCACTCCATCAGTGGCACGCCCGCCGCCGGCGGTGCCTCGACCTTAGCCGAGCCGGACGCCATCACGGTAACCAACCCTCGTCTCCGATGACTTCCATATCCTTGCCTTTGACTACGCTAGCCATCCCTAACGCCCTACATGTTTTCCGCAGGGTGCCGCCGCCGACGTCCCATGCACTCTCCTGCATTTTGTGAACGGCGAGTTGATCGATGTTGCCAAGGCCAAAATCGTTCAACCGAGCAACCGCCAGTTACATCATTACACGGTGTACCCATGGCACCCGACGTGTATAGGATTCAACTGGTTCGGGTGCTTAGTGGCTACGACGACGTGGTACCTCCCTTTCAACCCCATGGCGCCGACGAAGATGAGGTCCTTACCCTCCACCAATGCTTCAATTGGTCCATGGTTTGGCCAAAGAGCCAGATTCGTTTGGGGGCGAGCGACACCACCCCACGGACAGCACCCCAAGCCGTGCCGGCGCCAAGCCATGGCAAGACCACCCCAACGGTGCCGCCATCAGCCGACGAGGACATGCATATGGCACGGGATCCGAACGATGGTCCGGTCGAGGACGAGTACGTTCGCCAACCCGGACTCGCCACTTCGATTTTGGGGCGGACTACGATCTCGGTAGCCAACCCTCTCAAGGCTGCCGCCGAGGGAAAACCTATTGCAACAAGCGGCGCCTATTCTGTTCTCGGGAGACGCCTCCGAGCTGTCGACTTTACCGAGACTCAGCCGATAGCCGAGGTGAGAAGTGTTATCAGTCCTAACACACTGAAGAAGGCTTGCGAAGAGGAGAATGCAGTCCCAGTAAATACGAAGCCAAAGAGACGGAAAAGAAAGAAGAAGGACGACAAGTCTGCCAGCCATCCGGCACCTATCCGTGCTCAGGACGGGCCACCAGTGCCCAAGAATATCGAGTCGAGGGTTCATGTGTTGGGTGAGCGGATGCTAATTCAAAGACTGTACGATGCTGCACCCGGTCCTATGCGATCTCTGGTTGACGGTATTCAGTTTATGGAGGAGCGGCGTATCAGGGAGAAAGATCATGGATACCCGGTGTATGTTGCCAAGGTGCCCTCGGGCCATGGCTTTGTCGATAGTGGCTTCGCGGAGAAGATCTTCCTGCGGTATGATGACATCTTCGCCATGCTGAACAGTTATCCGCTGCACTAAACCTTCATTCGCCTATACTCGCTCAGAAAAGCAATGTGGATCATTAGACACAACATCCCGGACATCGCGATAGCCGACCCCTTCTACATGCGTGCCGTCCACTTGGCCACCGCCGGAGACCGGGCAGTCGCGAGTGGATACCTCAAAGACTTCTTTCTAGCGAACCAGAAGAAGTGTAACCTCCTCCTGCATGTATTTCCCGAGTAAGTCACCCCTCACCGTACCGGTCTTAACTCGTGATTTTTTAGATTTCAATCGTCATGTTCTTAAACATTATGTGTTCTACGCAGAGACAAAACCTGGACACTCATCTCCATAACCCCGAAACATTCCGTGGCCACATACCTCGATGCGGACGGTAAGTCAACCACGGACTACACGAATGTCAAGGCCGTACTTGATGATGCTCTCAATGGCTACATCAAAGCGAAAGGCCACATGCAGAGGCCAAATGTTAGGTACGGGAAGCATGTGTTCAAGCACCAAACAAAGTTTCCCTGCGTCAAGAAGCCGCCTTCTAGTAACAAGGATGCCTACTACGCCCTCTATCACATGGATAAGTTCATACGGGACCAGCTGCAGCTTACGCTACCCGAGCATCTCGAGGCTCGGGCCAACAAATTGTCGCGGGTCCCGACGACGACATCAAGCAAGAGTTCTTTCGCATCCAAGTAGAGTTCTGTGAAATCATCTTTCAAGATGTCATTAGAAGCGCGGGGAGTTCTATGCCGGCTATCGGCCGTCGAACGATGACATAGACACAATGCTCCAAATGCGGGGTGACGACTACCGCTCATGGATGTGCTTGAAGAAAGGCGGCGGTTTTATCCACGCTCCTAAGTCCCTTTAGCCGAGTCTTGATGTGCGAGCCTAGTTATGTAGTTGTGAACTAAAGACGAGCTTGTGTTGTAATAAACTTTATCCAGCACTTTACTTGCATGTCTGTTTAATTACTAGTTCGGCTATGTTTGTGAACTTATATATATGGCTCTGTCGTTTTCCGCACTTGATTTGGTCGTTAATTTTGTTTGCATATGCCGATGATTAGAATGGTTGGTCACTTGTACACTCGGGGGTGGAGCAAGCGAGCCTGGTGTGATGGCACAAATATCCATGTCTTGTGCATCCTACCTGGCCTCGCTTACTCCATCCCGGATGTTAAAATTTGTTTTGACCAACAATGTATGAGGCCCTCGTCATTCCATTTGCTTTGGTTTTTCAGAATGCCGATGATTAGAATGGTTGGTCACCTGTACACTCCGTGAAGGCATCAGCGAGCCTGGTGTGATGGCACAAATATCAATCTCTTGTGCATCCTACCTGGTCTCGTCGACTCCTTCACGGAATGTTAATATTTGTTTTGACCAACAATGTATGAGGCATATGCTATTTAGTTGATACCACTTGGCTCTTTCTTCCATTTTAGTGCCGATGATTAGAATGTTCGGTCAACTGTACACTCCGGGGTGTCGCTAGTGAGCCTGGTGTGATGGCACAAATATCAATCTCTTGTGCATCCTACCTGGCCTCACTAACGCCATCCCGGGATGTTCATATTTGTTTCGACAAACAATGTATGAGGCATTCCATTTAGTTCATACTAGCTACTTTGTCTCTTATTTGAGTTGGCACTTCTTAATTGCATTGGCCGATGATTAAATTTTGTGGTCACTACACTTGGGGGAGGTGTTAGTGAGCCTGGTGCGATGACACAAATATCAATCTCTTGTGCATCCTACTTGGTCTCGCTAACACCTTCCCTAAATGTTAATATTTGTTCCGACCAACAATGTATGAGGCCCTTGTCATTCCATTTGCTTTGGTATCTCAAAATGCCGATGATTAGAATGTTTGGTCACCTATACACTTGGGGAGGGGTCAGTGAACCTGGTGCGATGACACAAGTATCAATCTCTTGTGCATCCTACTTGGTTTCGCTGACCCCTTCCCTAAATGTTAATATTTGTTCCAACCAACAATGTATGAGGCATTCCATTTAGTTCATACTAGCGACTTATCTCTTATTTGAGTTGGCACTTCTTAATTGCATTGGCCGATGATTAGAATGTTTGGTCACTCGTACACTCGGGGGAGGGGCTAGTGAACCTGGTGCGATGATACAAGTATCAATCTCTTGTGCATCCTACTTGGTTTCACTAACCCCTTCCCTGAATGTTGATATTTATTCCAACCAACAATGTATGAGGCATGCCTTTTAGTTCATACTACTTGGATCGTTTTTTAGTTTGCTTTTATTCGTTGCAAACATCTATGAGCGTGCACTAATGTTTCTTTGGCTTGTGCATATGTACGCAGATATGACGTGGTATGTCGTGTACAAGGGCAAGGCTCCCGGAGTCTACAACGACTGGGAGGAGTGTCGGAGACAGGTTCACCGTTTTAGCGGTAATAGCTACAAAGGGTACACCACTAGAGCGGAGGCCGAAGATAGATACGCACGCTATTTGGCGGGAGAGAGGAGGAGCGGAGGAGGAACCGGATGAAGACCACTATCATCGGGATGGTGCTAGTACTGACTCTAGCTCTCTTCTATGTGATTGTACTTTAGATGATCGATCTTGTGTAACCACTAGCTCATTTGCGACTTTGTAACCCCGTAACTTGCATTGTAACCTCGTAACTTCTCTAATGTGAAATCTTGTGAATCATGTGGGGCTAATGTGAAGAACTATGTATGGATAAGCTGTGCTGTTGTTTATATGTGTTATATATCATGTTTATATGTGCTAATGTGTTATATATCCTGTGTTATATAGTACCTGCCAGGATAAAAAAAAATCGAAATCGTAGCAGTGGCGCACTAGTGGCCCATCAGTGGCGCACGTCCACTAAGTAGCAGTGGCGCACTGCGCTGGATCCAGTGGCGCACTGCCCTGTGATCCCCTCCGAGACTAGCAGTGGCGCACCAGGAACCTCAGCAGTGGCGCACGTCCTGGAGACAGCGGTGGCGCACGTCCACACGCAGCAGTGGCGCACCACCTCGCTGAAACTGTGGCGCACGCAAAACGGTAGCAGTGGCGCACCTCGTCTAGATAGTGGTGGCGCATCGCCAGCGACCAACGGTGGCGCACCACTTTGGAGTAATAGTGGCGCACTGCTGGACATGTCAATGGCGCACCATGCGAGTGCGCCACTGGTATCCAGGCTAGTAGTGGCGCACCCCTAGTGCGCCACTACTAGGAGTTAGCAGTGGCGTGATAGCAGTGGCGCACCACTAGTGCGCCACTGAAGGCTATATGTGGTGCGCCACTGATTTCCTTTTTCCTATTAGTGGTTCTATGACATCTCTATACCTTTATTGAAGAAGAGTTGTTCTACATGAAACATTAGGTAAGAGTCCCCCCACTTGGTCTCATTTTTCCTCGACCATCTCCATATGGTCAGCATACACCCTTTCTCTGTACCCTTCCAGGACCTCCAACACAACACTTCCTTTGCAAAGCATTTTTCAAAACAAAACGCAACACAGCTCGGTAACGGCCATTCCAACCGTCCATGACCGCGGACGCGGCTATTCGAATAGTTTTCAACTCTGCAGAGTTTGCGCACTTTCCCCACAAGAACCAACAAATCCGCCGGAATCATCTCCGGTTCTTCATACGAAAGTATGCGAGTCTCGGATAGTCAGTCATAGTCTTTCGCTTGCCTCCATTGACATAAGTCCTTCCCTGCGGGCTTACCCCTTCCCGGCACCCCGGTAGCATACCTCCTTTTTGAGCGTATCTCCGGCACCACGACGGAAGACCCTCAGTAATCGTCCGGCTATAGACAACTACAGTGTATTGCCTCCTTCAGAGCGCAACCCGGCGTCGGAGGTCATCGTGACCCTCTCTAGAAAGTAGTGAAGGGTGCTTATGTCAACTTCGACAAACTACGGACTAAGCCCATGCCCACTTTGGGTGATGTGGTTGCGCTGTATAATTGGTCCGGGCGAATACAAAGAAACGTTTGTTGTTTTTCCCAAAATCCACCATCACATACACATAATACCTCCTTCCAACAATTTTGAACAAGATCCCTTTTCTTTCTTAAAGCATACACTCGGGCAAGGGTAGCTTACCCAAGGTTTTCACAAAACATTTACAACAAGGTAAACCTTGAGGGGTTCCCAACCTAAAGTTTCATGAGAAGGAACTAAAACAACTCCATGGCCGAGATGGAAGTCATCACGCCAAGAGGGGTATGTGTGAGTGGCACAAAGAGGTCCATACTTGCTTAAGGTAAGCATGTAAAAAGACAACATTGGGTGGATCATACTTTCAGATTTGTGGTACTACTATACAACATGGATGGTGAAGATCCACTATCCAATCATCATTCACAAGGGTACACGGCATACTTCTCTCAAGTTGAGAATTACACCAAGATTCATGACTTTGATACCACTTGACTAGACAAAAGGTGGGTGTGATGTAGAACTCTATCTTGGAAAAAGGACATGCTCATGTTGAGCATTCAAGCAAACCCAAGGGAGTAGCACGGCCATGATACCATGCATCCCTTCAACATGTGAGCATAGATGAAAAACCATCCTAAGGAAAATACCCCAATTACAACCATACATAGACCAATAAAGAGATAACAACACATATAGGAATAAGATGCTTGGGGACATCAACAAATGACATCCAACACCACATCAATCAGAGTTCAAAGATGGCTTGCCTTGGTTGGCTTGTCCCTGGTCCTCCTCAAATCCTTCTCCAAAGTCCTCTCCTTCAACTTCTCCCTCGTTCGTATCTAGCGTCGCCAAAGCAAACGATGCATACAATCAACATATAACTCAAGAAACAAGAGTAACAAATGAAAGGGAGAGTATGCAGGGGAGTTGTTTGGCAGAAACAAAACATGATTTGGCTATTTTGATAAACAATCCATCAAGGTTTAATTAAAAACATCAAACTCTAATCCTATCATTGCATGTGGCACACATACAATCATAACCAGAGACTAAACATTACTAACAGAGGCTGGTATTTTTCCTAGATGCACAGTAACAATATAAGATCAACACAGTTGGAATCATTCAAAAATATTTATTTTTCAATTTTAGAGACTCAAAATGCTAACCAGAACCAGAGATGAAGTTTTAATTATTAAAAATCGCACAAAAATCCTAAAAATACAAGGCTAGTGGCATCTGAAATATAATCTCATACAGGTTCTAATGCAATTGGAGTCACATCAATCGGAGCTACCAAACTATATTTATTAGCAAAACAGTACACTGGTAGAATTCCATTTTTAATTTCTATTTATCAAATTTTCAAACAAATAAAATGGGCGGGAACGCCCTGGGCCGTGCGATGCTGTGTAGACGGGCCGGCCCAGTAGGGCTCTCCGGTAGCCGGTGGAGAAAAAGAAAAAGGCCTGGGGCCCGTGGTGGGCCAGGCCGGCGGACGTGGCCATGCACGCCGACGTGGCCGCGCATGTGCCATGCGTCCGTCCGATCTGGATCCGACGGTCCAGATCCGGCGCGTGCTCGACGTCTGCGGCGCTCGCCGGCGCGGAGGAAGAAAGGGGCGGCGCAACGGCTTACCAGCGGCTGGCGGTGGCGTGGTTCGAAGTAGGTGGCTCGGCGGCGTGGAGGTGCGGCTTGGGGACGTCCTGGCGGTGCTCGGACACGTTGGCGTCGCCTCGCTTGGTGGCGTCTGCGTCACGGGCGTCGCCGGTGCGTCGTCGCTCCGCTGCAGATCTGCGAAGCAGAGGGCAACAGAGAGGGTCAGAGGTGGCAGGTGGTGATGCTGATGAAGAGAGGGCAGAGAGGGAGGCGTCGATGGCGTCGCGGCGGTGACCACCTGCACGTCACCCACGCGGTGACCGTGGTGCACGCCTCGGCGCGTCGCAGCAGGGGCTCGGCTGCCGCTCGAGCAGCCAGGGGCGGAGTGGGGCAGCCTAACGGCGTAGTGAGAGGGGGCGCTGAAGGGAGAGGGGTGGCGCTCGGTGGGGTTTTATAGGCAGGGAGGGGCGCGGTAATGGGAGGGGCGGTGGCGATGGCCAACGGGCGTCCAAGGGCTGGCGTCACGCGCTGGCCCCACGGTGACATCGCCCTGGAGTGTCAGTGGTGGGAGGGAGCCGAGGCGGTGCGCGGCAGACGAGGCTTGATGGCGCGTCGAGCGAGGCTCCGTGCCATCATGTCGCTTACTAGGCGTGCGCGCGCGTGCGTTTTAGGGCTAGGGCTTTGGCGCGGGAGAGGGGTACTGGTGGCGTTCTGGGCCAAGGAGAGGGGGTGGTGCGGTTAGGGTTGGGCTAGGGCAAGGGAGAGGGATGGTGGTGTTGTCCACGGCCCAAACCAGGGAAGAAAAGAGAGGGAAGAGAGAAGGGAAAAAGAGAGGGGGCAGTTCCCCCTCTTGTCTCTCGGCCAAAACCAAAAAGAGAAAAGAGAGAGAAGAAAAGGGCAGGGGAGAAAAGAAAGGGGGCCATGTCATTGCATGTGCCTTGGTGTGACCCAAGTGCATGTGCACAAATTGAAGGAAAATATGGGAAGAACATAAGGTGGTGGTGTTGGTGTAACCCTAGGTAATGAGATATCACTTTCCAAATAAGGGAGGGGAGTGTCCCTCCTTATTAGGATGGTGATGGTCGAAAGCAAATACTAGGGTTTTTAGTAGTGAGGAAAATAATAGTTAGGGTTGGAGTCAACACATGAAGGTTCAAACCCTA